>NC_064642.1:441364472-441667503 GCF_023864345.2 Schistocerca serialis cubense | reverse complement strand
GATAGACTGGCTATAGCAACTCTCCAGTGATAGACTTATAGCGAAAATATCTACTCCATATCTAGCAGTTATTGACGAAACTGCCTAGCGCTACTGTCTAGTGCCCGATCAATGGAAACTAAAATTGTTTAAATAAACAACTTTCCACACTGTGTACAAAATAATAAAGACTCACATCTGTCCAGTCCGACAGCTCAGCACAGACTAAAGATCCCTTACAGTTGGAGGGGGGAGGATATGTGGAATTGTGGGGGAGGGCCTGAGGTGGGGTTGGGGATGGCAGACAGCGCCCTCTAGTGGAGATACTGTGAACTAGGTCAGTTTGTCTCTGGACTTCAAGGAGCACACACAAAATTTGATATTCCCATCAATAAATTTGAATTTCCAGCCATTATGAATGCCCCACCAAAATTTCAATTTTCCACCATTTCCAGGGGAGGGTGGATGGGGAGGGGAGAGGAACCTGTGGTTCTCTCAGTCGAGCAGCTTGACATAACCTGAGCGAATTTCCCGCCATTTTTCCCAGGAGGCCATTTGATTCAAGAACGTCCCAGCACTGCCGTTGCCCTGTTGCTACTACTGCCGGACAACAAAACCTTAGACAGAACTGAGTAGTACTGTGTATAAGATGTCAACAGCAGGAACCGTAAGTGAATGGAAAAAAGACACATAGCGCTTACCGTCGACAGTTGCACTGTTGTGCATAATTCTCAAGAGAGACGCTCAGTAGCTCGGTGCGGGCTTTTGTTGAAGTTTCGAGAACATACCTTCACCGAGGAGTCAAGCAGTATATTGATCCCTCCTACGTATATCTCACGAAGAGACCATGAGGATAAAATCAGAAAGATTAGAGCCCACACAAGGGCATACCGACAATCTTTCTTTCCAAGAGCAATACGAGACTGGAACAGAAGGATATACACCAAGCGATGTGGCGCTGTAGACTCGTATTCGGGAGGACGACTGTTCAAACCCGCGTCCGGCCATCCGGATTTAGGCTTCCCGTAACTTCCCCAAATCGTTTCAGGCAAATGCCGAGATGGTTCCTTTGAAAGGACACAACCGACTGCCTTCCCTATCCTTCCCTAATACGGTGGGACCGATGACCTCACTGTTTGGTCCCCTCAACCAACCAACCAATATAGATACGGAGCTAATTGGGGCAGGAACCCAAACGAAATGCAATAATTGTGTAATGAAACGCTAGGACCATGAGTCCCTTATACCAGAATACTCTGCAGGTATCCCTGAACAACTGGGGCTAGGCGTGATAATAACAGCTGTAATAGCCAGTTACAGTTACAGATAAGACGCATTTTTTACATTTAAACATTCTTGGTATATATACTTTCTACATTTTTAGTTGCGGCAAACTTCATACTTGAAAATCGTATTGTTAACCAGGGGACATTAACGGCTGCCACTGTGGGATTTGTTTGTGTCAGAGACCACCGAAGTGCTGCTTGCTTAGCGGAGCATCTGTCTGGCTGTGTAACTGAATTTGATTGTGACAGAAAACTTGTTCACACCTACGATGGCTGTCCGTTCATTGCTGGGAAACGTAACTGGATAAACTTGTGAGAGGCAAATACACCTCAACTCTCTTCGTACACTGTTATGCTCATAAACTGTATTTAATATTGGAACAGTCTGTAAGCATATATGGGAGAGCAAAATATTTTTTTACACAATTTATAGCTTCCCCTCTTTTTCCTCCAAATCTTCTAAAACATCCTACGCTTTGGATGAATTGATCTAATGGCGGTTTCCTTCGGTATCCAACACCAGATAGTCATATATCAGCAGATTAATCTAGTGGTGAACTCCAAGCCTGAGCCGATGGGGTTTTTCCGTTCTATGAAAGATGATCCGACGCGTGGGATGGCAAAACACAAACACGTGCCAAAGGCTTTCACCTGAAACTTAAGCAATTTAATATCAGTTTCTTGCATAACGTTTTATCGTGTATACTTCCCAAGCCAGCAAATCTTCGCAAAATATTGCTAACTCAAGTCCATGACGTCGGCTGTTGTTTGAAGAAAGCTGGCTAGTTTAACACTAAGTTACGGGAACTTCGCAATAAATTTGTAGAAGTGTGGTGTAAAGCTGAGCTGTAAGACAGCGACAGTGTGCCTCCAAGAAAGGAGTAATGGGATGGCGTGACTAATGGAGAAACATCGTATCCTACTTTGTTTTTTGAAACTGTTGATGCTGACAGCTATGCTGTCATGGATAATTTAGAGTTCCTTGTATTTGTGAATTACGGGAAGTATAGCTAGTAACTCCTCTGAGGCTGCAAGTAATTCCTCGAAGGTATCCTCCGGTGGACTTCTAGATATTGTTCGGCTGACGACGGAACTATCAGTGATATACCCCCTATGTCAGAAAAGTTTCAGGACAGTTTTTTTTTTAATACCTGAGTTTGCTATACTAAAAAGGAAGAAAAGTTGTTTTTATTTTAAATGTGTTCTGTGCATCCCTGAAAAGACCTTGGTCATGTTTCCTCGCAAACTCTAGGCGCGCAGTCCGGAACCGCGCGACTGCTACGGTCGCAGGTTCGACTCCTGCCTCGGGCATGGATGTGTGTGATGTCCTTAGGTTAGTTAGGTTTAAGTCGTTCTAAGTTCTAGGGGACTGATGACCACAGATGTTAAGTTCCATAGTGCTCAGAGCCATTTGAGCCATCCTCGCAAACTCATTACACGGCAGGGTTGTGCTTATCAACACATCAACACACTTGATGGGATTCTTTGCGCGTTAGTTAAGGTGACACAATGGAGGCTGATTGTGAACAAAGAGTGAACATTGAGTTCTGCGTTAAGGGGAGTTAGCATGGAAAATTTTTTTTTCACATTTCGGATTTTTATCTCGTTATAAAATTATACATGGAAGGTATTTTATTTTAATTTTCTAAATAGAATCTACACTGGTTGAAAATATTAAAATTTTTATGTCAATTACTTCAATATCTAATAAAATCGGGAATTTTTTATATATAAAGCTGTGGACTGCTGTCTTATACAGGTTAAATTATGTGTTTGTATTGGTAGCACTGTGAAAAAATTTCACGGCATAAACAGTTTCATAGTACAAACACGCGTTGTATGTCGAAGTGCTAACGTTTTTCCGAGGAAAAGTGATGAATAGATTGGTAAATCTCTCAAAAAGTATGATGCCAGAACGAAGTGTTTTTAAGAAACGTGGGTGTCATGGTAATAGATTTTCGAATAAAGGGAAACACTGTGTTCAACATGTGGCGTGTGAAGTTACAGACAATGAAATACGGGCAAACTCGTCAGTTTCTAGAGAAACACCCATTAGGTGGTAGGGTTAGGTTATATTCCGATAGATTTACGCATCGCAAAAATGGTGATAGTTTAATGTGTGTGTTGTAAAATATGTGGAGGGCCAGTTAGTTTCCATGAAGACAGTGAGGTATCAAATGGACTAGCCAGGAAACTTATCATTAATTGCTCCAGTTGTAAGTAAACTCATTCATTTTGGAATTCTGATAAGAAAGATAATTATTGTGAAGTAAATGTTAGGTGGTCTAATAGACTGAGAGGTATTGGCAAAGGACACACTGCAGCTGAAATAATGTGTGACGTGATGAATATGCTACGCCCACCTTGTAAAATCGACAATTATGCAGGATTTATTGGTGCTACTGTGGAACCTGTTGCATATGAATCAATGAAGGGTGCTGCAAACGAAGCTGTTGAAATAAATGATTGTATGGTTGACACACCAGTAGCTTTTGATGGCACTTGGCAGAAGCGCGGCTACAGTTCCAAGAAACCTGTTGCTACGGTGACAAGAGTGGATACTGGAAAGGTAATAGATTTCCACATGTTAACCAAACATTCTTATAAGGGTAAATCAGGGAAGAAAGAACGGCATATCTGTGACAGAAGTTATGAAGGAACAAGTGGTGGTATGAAGACCTTTGCAGCTACTGAAATTATTAGTCGATCTGTGAACGAAAGAGGAGTGTGTGACACTAAGTTCTTAGGTGATGGAGAATCAAAAGCATGTAACAGTGTGATAGCCACCCAGCCTCATGGTGACAAGATTATAACAAAACTAGAATGTGTTGGTCATGCCCAGAAGAGGATGGGCAACAGGTTGAGGAAGTTGAAACGAAGTTTGAGAGACAAGAACCTTTCTGATGGTAAAACTGTAAGAGACAGGCTGACAGGCAAAATGATTGATGAACTACAGCAGTATTACGGAATGGCCATTAGAAATATTACTGAGGATTTGTTGAAAATGAAGCAGGCAGTATGGGCTACCTTATTCCACATACTGTCAACTGAGGAAAAACCAGTACACCACCTTTGCCCTCCTGGACCTGATTCATGGTGCCCAGTACTCAAACAGTTCATGCAACCATAAATATTCCATCCCAGCAGCAGTCATGCAGATCATAAAACCTATTTATATAGATCAGGCAAATCCTGAATTACTCAAGAAGTGTCTGCATGGTCAGACTCAAAATCCCAATGAGTCATCCAATAATTTTATATGGACTCGCTTACCAAAAGATGTTTTTGTTGTAATTAAGAAACTAAAGTGGTGGGGTCAGTAATGGTGTTATTGCTTTTAATTATGGCAACATTGGTAAGGTGAAAGTGCTACAGCATATGGGAATTAATCCTGGAGCAAACTGCATCAGAGAACTTAAACAGATGGGCAAGGTTCGCATTGACAAGGCAAAGTATGCAGCACAGTTGGCCACTAAAGGATTAGAGAAAGAAGAAAAGAAGAAAAAACTTGGAAAAAGATCGAGAGGATGATATACAGTGTGGTCCAGCTTGTTTCTGGGTGACTAAAAATTAAAAAATGAAGCATATATTAAATGATTTACAGTCGTTTGAAACTTTAATAGCCGTTCCTGAAAATTTACAATTTCTGAGGCATTTTTCCCAAAATATGAGAAACATCTTCGAGTAGAGTATTCAAATTTTCATGGTGAAATAACATAGATATCCTGAGTCTACCGAACTAAAAGAAGAACATAATGGCACTTATAGTTAAAATTATTTAGTGCAACGTACAAAAAAGTACACAAAATTTTAAACATGTGATTGAAATTCCGAAAGCAGTGGCTGAAATGCAATTATTGTAGTTCAGTAGACTCAGAGCATACAGTTTAATGTCCTGTAAAATTTTCATCCCAATGACTACGGTTCCTGAAATACAGGGAAGCTAAGTCATAACATTGTCGGGATAAGGTGTTCTATCTCCCATTAAGTTCCGGAAAACCCTAGTGAAACGTGAACAATGATCACGCAAGCATATGCAGGCGAGGCACTTTCAAGAACTCGTGTTCTCGAGTGGCACAAAAGGTTTCTTGGAGGCAGAGATTCAGTGCAAGACGATCCCAGAGCTGGTTGCCCTTGTACAGCACATACCGATGCAAACGTGGAGCGTGTAAGGCAGTTATTGCAAGAAGACCGTCATGTGATTGTGCTTTCAGTGTCAGAAGAACTTGTAACGTGCCCGTGGGGCACACAATACTCATTAAAGCCTGTACTATGGTAAGTGAGCGGGGTTCACCTTACGATACAGGATTTTCGTATAGATATTGACCGCGTGTACCTGAATGGTGATAAATCAGACTTACACCCACTCTGTAATAACAATGATCCGTCAAGCAAGTCCTAAATGCAATTACACGCCAGTATGGACCAAATGCAACATTGAAGATGCTACCAATTTAATAATAATACGGTCGCCAGCTTAATTAGGCATTATCTGAGTTTCTTCCCTGTACAAGTTGGTAGATATTCATGCAAAACAACAAGTAGTAACACTGCATAATACAGTAGAATTTTAGAACTAGAAAATCTATTGAACTGATAGTTTCACGTTCTGTACTGATATGGGAAAACTATAAATACATAACACTACACTATAATGTATACTATAAAACTTCGTACTGTCTATTGATCTGATCAAAATCGGGCATAGATTGCCCTAGAAATAGCACTTTCGAGCCACACACAAAATTTCAATTTTGATAAAGTTAAAACACTGGTAAATTTTGACATTTATATTGACTTTAACTTTTGCTGGTCAAACCAATTTAGAACACTTCAGAATTCAAATGGGTAAAAGGGGGGGGGGGGGACCCTGAAACTGTTAAGATCACTATATTAATACAATTGATTACTGAAATTATCATGCGTTCAAGATTTCCAGTATATGAGTTACTACTCTTTTTATCTTATTTACTTCTCATTTAAATACCTTTATATCTGTCTCGAAATAGTTAAACTTTATTACTATATCAATATTAAAGTTATCTCTCAACTTCGTTAGATCTTCGTTATTCATTTACTGGTTCATTAACAAAATAGTTCTTTAAACATCATTCTAACATAACTAGGTCTGCAAGTAATTATTATTAACACAAAATTTAATATTTCATATCGGGACACTCGGATTGCACAATATTTGGAAAGGACCCTGCCTAGGTTAATTGTGAGGATAATTAAAAGAGGGGAAAGTTCTGGTAAAATTTAGGTTATTATTGAACAGTTCACTCTATGGTCCATACGAATACAGTATTAAAAGTTTCAACCTGCTTTTATCGATGCAGCGGTTGGCGGGTGGCGAGATGGCGAGGCACAGAGCACACAACAACCACAGCTATGGCTCTTGACGTATCGGCACTTTAATTCTTCTTAGCGTCGCAATACTTTTCCATTTAGTGCCTATGGAATTTTGCCATGCTGTGTTGGATTTGGAACGGCATTCCCGAGGCTCAGTGAAACTACGTCTTCCAGGAGAGCCTCCTCGCTCCAGAAGGTGTTGCTCAGACCAATGCCACCGAGCGAGGTGGCGCAGTGGTTACACACTGGACTCGCATTCGGGAGGACGACGGTTCAATCCCGCGTCCGGCCATCCTGATTTAGGTTTTCCGTGATTTCCCTGAATCGCTCCAAGCAAATGCCGGGATGGTTCCTATCAAAGGGCACGGCCGACTTCCTTCCTCGTCCTTCCCTAATCCGATGAGACCGAGGACCTCGCTGTCTGGTCTCCTTCCCCGAAACAACCAACCATCAGACCAATGCCAAACTCCAACTACTACTGCTGAGCCCATTGTGCCGTGCAGTGCCCGTGCGCATTTTCCCGCGCTCGCCTGCCATCCACCTTTTACCGCTCACTGACAGGCCGGGTATTCACCCGAGGTTTTGCATTCTAAATATCCTAACACATTGCCTACGTATGGACCAGACGCACAGTTACAATTTTAAATATCTTACAACAGTTTCAACATTTGTTACATTTCAATTCTATTACAATATTGCTTGACATTTGATATAAACATTAATATTCACATTGAAACCTGTTTACAGTTTTCTTAACACAATGACATGAAACAAAAAAGAAATGAAATCAGAACATCAAATACACTAATTTATCGAAAAATCAGATGGAAAAAAAATTACTTATATGTACAATAGTACAGCGTCGTTGTTGTTACAAACTTAATTTGAATTCTAATGCGCGTCCCAAGATCTTACATACATGCGGAAACTTAATGCAAAACTCGTCCCTCACACACTAACAGACGAACAGAAAGATGAAAGATGAAGAATTTCTGCTGAACTGTTGGATAGAGCCACAAGTGATACCACATTTCTGGCAAGGATTATTGCTGGGGATGAAAGTTGGTGCTAACACTATGAGCTTCACACGAAGCGCCAAAGAGCTGAATGGTGGAGTCCTAGATCACCAGCCTCACAAAAAGTCATACGAAAACCTTCGAGAACAAAGACAATGTTGATCGCAGTCTTTCATAGTAAAGGATTAGTCCACCGTGAGTATGTTCCTCCAGGTCAAACAGCGAAACAAACTCTCTGCATCGAAGTCATGAAACTTTTGTGAGAAGTAATTCGACGTTGCCGCCCTGATTCGTTGCATTCTCAGGACGTATTCTTACTGTACAACAATCCAAGACCCATACTGCTTTATCAGTTACTGAGTATGTGGCAAGACATCCTGTTATTGCCATCCACGCTCGCCCAACCTCTCTCCCTACGATTTTGTCTTGTTTCCGCGAGTGAAAATGCGATTGAAAGGAAAACTTCGTCAAGATATCGCAGACATACAACGTCCTGTGACAAAAGAGCTTAAAAGCATCGCAGTCGAAAATGTCCTTCCTTGCTTTCAAGACGTCCTGGAACGTTGGCAGCTGTGTATAGGCAGCAAAGGGGACTACTTCGAAAGGACCTGCGATTTTTACTTGGTGAGTGCAAGTTTCTATTTAAAAAAACATCCCGTCCTGGAACTTTTCTGACAAAGGGAGTATTCTTTTTGCTAATTCTGGAACTGTTAGTATTTAGACTAAGTCAATATCTCCCCTTCTGTGGTCTCTGTGAAGCAGTACCTGAAGCATGAAAACTAATGAAATTAATTTTATCCATTTCTGCTAACAGTACTGCCGTACAAATACCATTTCTGTCATTGAAGTGAATCACAACTTTTCTTCGAAATACACAGTCGCAAACCAGACTTTCTCACCTTACCAGAATGAGATTTTCACTCTGCAGCGGAGTGTGCGCTGATATGAAACTTCCTGGCAGATTAAAACTGTGTGCCGGACCGAGACTCGAACTCGGGACCCTTGCCTTTCGCGGGCAAGTGCTCTACCAACTGAGCTACCCAAGCACGACTCACGCCCCGTCCTCACAGCTTTACTTCTGCCAGTACATCGTCCCCTACCTTCCAAACTTTACAGAAGTTCTCCTGCGAACCTTGCAGAACTAGTACTCCTGAAAGAAAGGACATTGCGGAGACATGGCTTAGCCAGGATGTTTCATATCAGCGCACAGTCCGCTGCAGAGTGGAAATCTCATTCTGGAAACATCCCCCAGGCTGTGGCTAAGCCATGTCTCCGCAATATCCTTTCTTTCAGGAGTGCTAGTTCTGCAAGGTTCGCAGGAGAGCTTCTGTAAAGTTTGGAAGGTAGGGGACGAGGTACTGGCAGAAGTAAAGCTGTGAGGACGGGTCGTGAGTCGTGCTTAGGTAGCTCAGTTGTGTGGAGCACTTGCCCGCGAAAGGCAAAGGTCCTGAGTTCGAGTCTCGGTCCAGCACACAGTTTTAATCTGCCAGGAAGTTTCTTTCTCACCTTACTTTGTTGCCCACTGAAACCCGACTGCTGAATTCCGCGAAACGAGTGTCATTCTATGAATCTGTGACCAGTTTTGGACAAGAAGGATCGCAGAATCGACCTCAAATGTAAAGAAAACTGTGAGTACCAGGACTTTTAATGTCATCGTTATTCATGTAGGTACAGTAAAAGATATTTTCCAGCTATTTTACAGTGGGCCTAATCTTTACGTTGATGGGCCTTGTACTTTAATAGACGGCATACGACATTATTCAGTGTAATACCAGGGCCTGATGCGACACAATAACGGACAGTCGTAAACAAGTTCGTAATAATAATATTATGAATGACGGTAATAATAATAATAATTACAACAGCATTGGATAATCGTAAACAGTAACATAATACTAACAACAACGACAATAACAATAATTACAGTAGCAACACTGTTGCTTTTAACAGTTTTTTAAAAGCGATTACAATGACGAATATGTCTCGCCTCGCCACTGCGAAGCTTATCTGTGGAGTTTCGGTTCACCCTGTAAACATTTTGATCTGTAAGGTAACTACACCTCATTGCGTTTTTTATACGACAGTTTCTGAAGATGGCATGATAGCCGAAAGGTTTGAAATTGTAAAGGTCATTACAATCAAAAAAGCGATCAAGGCGGATTGTTAAGAGTGCACTGTCTAGTGCAGGGCTACGCAGGAAGTTCCCAACTCCACGCGTGCTGCATGTGCATACCGCGTGCGGGTTAAGGCCCGACCTTTCACTCGGCTCTGCTCGGTCCTTCTCGGAAGTACCCCTAACATTGCGACATTTCATTTAGCATTACGATGCGGCAGTGTTCGGTGTCACAACTCTTTAGTTCGGCAGAAACGTGCTGTCAGCGCTGTTTACCGTTCGCTATTTGTTCGTGCTATGAAGGACGTTAACAGGTCCAGTGGCTGCACAAAAAGAGGATGTATAGCGATTATCGTCAAAATCATTTAACATGAATGGAAATCACAGAAGGGAGGGATGAGATTCCCAGTTCGGGTAAGCGTCGGGTACGGATATTTGCAGTGAAATTACAATACAAATTACATTACAATATCATGCAGAAAGAACTTACACATTGAATTGGCAATGAAAGAGCAAGAAATTACAACGATCGACGGACGGGATACACTGCTATATATATGAATAATCACCATGTGGTAAATGTGCAGTCATGTAGCAGGTGGAGAAATTAGTGCCACGAACAGGAAAATTTTCTGAAATTGGGAAATTTGTGGTTAGTTTCTATGGGACCAAACTGCTGACGTCATCGGTCCCTAGGCTTACACACTACCTAAAACTTACACTAACTTACGCTAAAGACAACAAACGCACCAGTGCACGAGGGAGGACTCGAACCTCCGAGGCCGGCCGTGGTGACCGAGCGGTACTAGGCGCTTCAGTCCGGAACCGTGCGACTGCTACGGTCGCAGGTTCGAATCCTGCCTCGGCCATGGATGTGTGTGATGTCCTTCGGTTAGTTAGGTTTAAGTAGTTCTAAGTTCTAGGGGACTGATGACCTCAGATGTTAAATCCCATAGAGCTCAGAGCCATTTGAACCATTTTTTTTGAACCTCCGACGGGGGAGCCACTCGGACCGTGGCAAAGCTCGGCTATCCCGCTCGCCTAAAAATTTCTGAAGTTCCACGCATTATTCCAGCGTCAGTTGCAATATTTTTCAGTGCAACTGGACGAAGAATATGGAGACTTTATTTATCACTGAAAAACAGTTGGTTAAGTTAGAGGCTATGTATGAAACAATTTTTCTTTTACAATGCGCTATTGTTAATTTAATGTAGGACAAAGGGCTGCAGAAATGAAAATAAGAACATCTGGAATTGATTGCCGACTTCGCGTTGTAAGTAGTTTCGGCTGCACACTGCCCACAGTAAGATATTGAAGGGTAACTTCTTTCTGATTTGATGCGGATGCATTTGGAAAGATAAATGCATTGCGGAAGGGACACACACTAACAATGTATGGTTTTCGGACATGTCCGAAGGAACAGATACCACCGGTGACCATGCAGCTCTCTCAGAAGAAAATGATAATTAAATCAAGACCCTAAGCTGTCGACAGGCGTTGATATACATCAATGGGGACACTTGAAAATGTGTGTCCCGACCGGGACTCGAACCCGGGATCTCCCACTTACATGGCAGGCGCTCTATCCATCTCAGCCACCGAGAGCGCACAGTAAGGTGCGACTCAGGGATTTATCCCTTGCCGGCCGGGGTGGTCGAGCGGTTCTAGGCGCTACAGTGTGGAACCGCGCGACAGCTACGGTCGCAGGTTCGAATCCTGCTTCGGGCATGGATTTGTGTGATGTCCTTAGGTTAGTAAGGTTTAAGTAGTTCTAGGGGACTGATGACCTTAGAAGTTAAGCCCCAGAGTGCTCAAAGGCATTTGAACCATTTATCCCTTGCACGCTCCCTGTGAGACCCACCTTCTTCTTCCTAAATATTCTGAGGACAGCGTCCATCTTACATCTGTTTTCAAGCTGTTTTCGGGATAGTTTGTCATTTCAGTTGCTAGCAACCCTGTGCATGTGCAGATATAGCTGTTTGATCTAAATGGTAAATCTCGTTTTAAAGACAAACACCTTTAATGTTAAAATTGTCTAGGACGTTTCCATAATAAGGTTGCAAAAGTTGTACAGTATTTCGATCAACATACGAGGTCTCTTCAAAAAATTTCCGAACATTCGTCATTTCGAGCCAGTCGTGTGTTGGAGCGAAATGTGGCTGGCATCCATGCATACGTCTATGTTTGATGTGTAACTGCAGGAAGTTTGATTGTTGTATGTTTGTTAATTATTGTTCAGTGCTGTATTCAGTAGAATGTTGTGTCGCACAGTTTGCCAGTTTCGAGATGGCAGGATTAGCGGAGCATTGCGTCTACATTAAATTTTGCGCGAAATTCAAGAATACCTTTGCAGATGCACACCAAATGATGGGTGCTTAAGCCGTACTCTGTGTTACGAATGGTTCTCACGGTTTAAAAATGGCCGGACGGAAGTTATAGACGACCCTACTTCAGGACGCCCTTCGACATCTACCGACGACGCTCATGTCTGGAACGTCAACGAAATTACGCGTGCCAATCAAAGACTGTCTGTCCGAGAGGTTGCAGAAAAGAGTAACATTTTAGTTGGATCACGTCATGAAATCCTGACACATCATCGTGGAATGCGTCGTGTTGCCGCCAAGTTCGTCCCATGCCTCATGAGTCAAGACCAGAATGACCAGTCGGTGCGTGACTGTTGCACAAGATACGAAATTACTTGTGGTGCCTCATGCGCCATAATCTCCAGACCTGGCCCGTGCAGAAGTTATTTTATTGCCAGAGTTGAAAACCGTGTTTAAACGACGAAGATTTCCAGTGATAGAATAGAGAAAAGAAAATTCGCAGGCAGCGCTTCGCGCGATCGATTAAGAGGCGTTACCAATTGTAGGTAAGATCAGAAAAATTATGTGAACAACATTTCGGTATTTTTCGAACAGACCCCGTATGTGTGAGAAAGTGTTTTTCGATTATGCAACTAATAAGTCACGATTTCGTGGTAACCTGAGTGCGAAAATCCGTGAAATTTTTTGCGTCTGTCCGTATGACGTCAGTGTACCAGAAAAAAATATATTGTGTCCTCAGCGAGATAAAATAAATAAATAATACTGAAAATTCGTCTTGTTGCTCATCTACGATGTTAAGAAATGTGAAATACACTGCTGGCCGTTAAAATTGCTACACCAAGAAGAAATGCAGGTGATAAACGGGTATTCATTGGACAAATATATTATACTGGAACTGACGTGTGATTACCTTTTCACGCAATTTGGATGCATAGATCCTGAGAAATCAGTACCCAGAACAACCACCTCTGGCCGTAATAACGGCCTTGGTACGCCTGGGCATTGAGTCAAACAGAGCTTGGATGGCGTGTACAGGTACAGCTGCCCATGCAGCCTCAACACGATACCACCGTTCATCAAGAGTAGTGACTGGCGTATTGTGACGAGCCAGTTGCTCGGCCTCCATTGACCAGACGTTTTCAGTTGGTGAGAGATCTGGAGAATGAGCTGGCCAGGGCAGCAGTGGAACATTTTTTGTATCCAGAAAGGCACGTACAGGACCTGCAACATGTGGTCGTGCATTATCCTGCTGAAATGTAGGGTTTCGCAGGGATCGAATGGGGGGTAGAGCCACAGATCGTAACACATCTGAAACGTAACGTCCATTGTTCAAAGTGCCGTCAATGCGAACAAGAGGTGACCGTAACGTGTAACCAATGGCACCCTGTACCATCACACCGGGTGATACGCCAGTGTGGCGATGACGAATACACGTTTCCAATTTGCGTTCACTGCGATGTCGCCAAACTCGAATGTGAGCATCATGATGCTGTAAACAGAACCTGGATTCATCAGAAAAAATGACGTTTGGCCAACCGTGCACCCAGGTTCGTCGTTGAGTACACCATCGCAGGTGCTCCTGTCTGTGATGCAGCGTCAAGGGTAACCGCAGCCATGGTCTCCGAGCTGACAGTACATGCTGCTGCAAACGTCGTCGAACTGTTCGTGCAGATGGTTGTTGTCTTGCAAACGTCCCCATCTTTTGACTAAGGATCGAGACGTGGCTGCACGATCCGTTACAGCCATGCGGATAAGATGCCTGTCATCTCGACTGCTAGTGATGCGAGGCGTTGGGATGCAGCACGGCGTTCCGTATTACCCTCCTGAACCCACCGATTCCATATTCTGCTAACAGTCATTGGATCTCGACCAACGCGAGCAGCAATGTCGCGATACGATAAATCGCAATCGCGATAGGCTGCAATCCGACTTTTGTCAAAGTCGTAAACGTCATGGTACGCATTTCTCCTCCTTACAGGAGGCATCACAACAACGTTTCACCAGGCAACGCCGGTCAACTGCTGTTTGTGTATGAGAAATCGGTTGGAAACTTTCCTCATGTCATCACGTTGTAGGTGTCGCCACCGGCGCCAACCTTGTGTGAATGCTCTGAAAAGCTAATCGTTTGCATATCACAGCATCTTCTTCCTGTCGGTTAAATTTCGCGTCTGTAGCACGTCAGCTTCGTGGTGTAGTAGTTTTAATGGCGTGTAGTGTATAAATCGAGTCGTATACAGTGTTCAAAAATGGTTCAAATGGCTCTGAACACTATGGGACTTAACATCTATGGTCATCAGGGCCCTAGAACTTAGAACTACTTAAACCTAACTACACTAAGGACATCACACAACACCCAGTCATCACGAGGCAGTATACAGTGTGACCGCAGTGACATTCAGACACGGCGTGTTCGCACGGTTTCCCCCTCTTTTCCTTCTTCACGGTCAGACAGCGTAGCGTGAAGTTGGGGGGAACGGTGCCGGCCGATGTAAATGCTATGACAATCGTCTCATGGTACGGCTCGCGAGCCGACTTTTTGGTCACCCTTGGTCTAGTGTGATTATGATCGCGGACTCTGTTCTCGATTTCATGTCATTTATTGGAACGAACAGAATTATTGGTGCCCATTGCAGCTTTCTACAACTTGCTGCAACTGGTGTCGCTGCAGTTACTTCAGACGGCAGAAACATTCATTACGGCGATCCGCTGCGCGCAGGGCTGCCCGTTCGCCGGCGTACGAATTCACGGCGCAGCCCTTTTATCTCCTGGAAGCCGTGCTCAGCGACCCCGATACGCGGAGGGGGCGGCGGCATGCAACTCCGCAACGCGGCCTTCGGCGGGCGAGTCAGCGAACGGGCGATACCTCGCAATGAAACGCAAGGGGGGAGATATCGCCGCCGGCTGCCGGCTGCCGGCTTCCCTCGCGGGCGGGGCCATTCTTCGCAACAAAAGCGAGGCAGTCCTACTTCCGCCATAAGCCGGGGATTCCTGGCAACTTGAAGAAATCAGACCGTTTGACAGCCGCTGCGCTCGGCGCAGGCGCCTGCTACCGGAGTCACGAACGTATTCCGTGTCTTCCGCGAGCTTTTGGACACGCTCAGCCTCTTCTCGAACGGAAATTAGTGATTTTCTTTCCCGACGTGTTCCTATTAGTTTGGTTCCTGTTTGTTTAGCACTTCATTCGTGTTGAGAACTCGATTATACTTCCTAGACTAATGCTATTAATATAGGTCTCGTAATAACCCTAATCATTCTTTTGCACCCTTGGAAAGAGTTAATCAAGATACCGCCTGGCAGACGCATTCGTTAGGCACCATTTATAGAATAGTTCGCGGTGGAAACTTTTCTCTTATTGAAATATTGAACTTTTGCAGTCCTGTTCTTTTCAATTGCATATCAATTTAAGGTACGTTAATACACACATAAAAAAAAGTTTTGCATCACCCCAGTCCCCAGATATCCTGAATACAGAAGTTGGCTATTGATATTGCATCACAGATACATTCCCTTTGACTGTTCAGAGATGTCACTAAACCCACCCGAAGATGTAAACAACGATATATGAACAGCGCCTATTAGACGGAGGGTATCCGACAGCCGATTAGTTCCAGTCATTCCACCAGGAAGGAGGTACACGGCTCATGTTGTCTGTAGTTCAGCTATGCCTAGACGGTCAATACCACGGTTCGATCGCGTCCGCACTGTTACTTTGTACCAGGAATGGCTCTCAACAAGGAAATTGTCCAAATTGTCCAGGCGTCACAGAGTGAAGCAAAGCAATGTTGTTCGGACATGGAGAAGATAGAGAGAGACAAGAAGTGTTGATGACACGGCTCGCTCACGCCACCGAAGGGCTACTACTGCAGTGGATGATCGCTACCTATTGATAATGGTTCGGAGGAACCCTGACAGCAACGCCACCATGTTGAATAATGCTTTTCGTGCAGCCACAGGACGTCGTGTTACGACTGAAGCTGTGTCCAACAGGCTGCATGATGTGCAACTTCATTCCCGACGTCCATGGCGAGGTAAATCTTTGTAACCACGACACAGTGCAGCGCGGCACAGATGGGCCCAACAACATGCTGAATGGACCGCTCATGATTGGCATCACGTTCTCTTTACCGATGGGAGTCGCATATGCCTTCAACCAGACTATCGTCGGAGACGTGTTTGGAGGCAACCCAGTCAGGCTGAACACCTTAGACACACTGTCCAGCGAGTGCAGTAAGGTGGAGGTTCCCTGCTGATTCGGTTGGCATTATGTGAGGCCGACGTATGCCGCTGGTGGTCATGGAAGGCGTCGTCACGGCTGTACGATACGTGAATGCCATCCTCCGACCGATAGTGCAACGATATCGCCAGCATTTTGGCGAGGTATTCGTCTTCATGGACGACAATTCGCGGCCCCAACTTGTACATCTTGTAAATGACTTCCTTCAGCATAACGACATCGCCTGACTAGAAGAGCCGCATTGTTACTTTGTGCCACGGAGGGCTCTCAACAATGGAATTGTCCAGGCGTCTCAGAGTGAAGCAAAGCAATGTTGTTCGGACATGGAGGAGATACAGAGAGACATGAACTATCGATGGCACGCCTCGGTCACGCCGCCGAAGGCCTACTATTCCCCAGACATGAACCCTATCGCAAATGCCTGGGATGGATTGAAAAGGGCAGTTTATGGACGACGTGACCCATCACTCACTCTGAGGGATCCATGCCAAATCGCCGATGAGGCGTGGGACAATCTGGACTAACAGTGCCTAGATGTTCCTGTGGATAGTACCCCAGCGCAAATTCAGCCATGCATCAATGCAAGATGACGTGCTACTGGGTATTAGAGGTACCGGCGTGTACAGCAGTCTGGACCACCACCTCTGAATGTCTCGCTGTAAGGAGATACAACGTGCAATGTGTGGTTTTCGTGAGCAATAAAAAGGGCGGAAATGATGTTTATGTTGATCTCTCTTTCTATTTTCTGTACAGGTTCCGGAACCCTCGGAATCGAGGTGATGCAAAACAATTTTTTGATGTGTGTAATTTTTACTTTGGGGCCATCGAATCGCAAGTGAATGAAATATTTTTGTTTATACTGTTTCGTTTACATTTAGGACATTTCGTATACAGGTTATTAAGAGTTCTGGCAGTTCCTGCTTCTCCGTTATGCAGTAATAATTTAAAGTTCTGCTTACAGATTTCGTCGTGGATGTTCATCTACGTCAGGGGCGGGTAGGAATCCTGCACGTGTGCGGTGCACTTGCACGCGTGCAGTTAAGAGGTGTTCCGCGTGTACACAGGGGCAAGCTGGCCACCCGCTTCTCTCTCCTCCCCACCATACCGTCTCTCCACTCCTTCCTCTGTAATGCGGTTTGTTTGCTAGCTTGCTTTACTAAATGGAGGAATAAGGTTAGTAGGAGTGCTTGAAAGAAATCATGGTTTGAAAGAGCGCCTTTTACCTACGATACGTTTTATTTAATTATCACAGGTGGAGTTTACAATACGTTTGATGTCTGGAACAAAATTTCTACATACAGACAAACGCAAACAGTTACGTAAACTTCCATCACTGATGTTTGCTCTTAACCGAGACATTAATTTTCATAAGAGAAAAAAATCTCTCACAAACGTATGTCGAGCCAAACACTGACATTATCTTCGCGGCTTCACGATGGAGACGAGGAAACTCCTGCTGTGGAAAGTCGTGATAAAAGTCTATTACACGTCTTGCCACAAGGATCTTGTCTCTCAGACGTGAATTACACTGTAGATCTATTAATTCCATTTGCAAATTGGGATGAATATCATCTACAGAAACAGCAAATGGTCTCGAGAACCATTCAAATGCTTGGGATAAATATGATACATCCCCAAATCGCTTGAGAAATTCCTCTTTTATTGCACTAAGTACGGAAACATATTCTTTGCAATTCTGTTCTCGCACAGTAGACAGAGTAGGGAAATGGACTGTGTTCCCTGATGAGTGCTGTCTTTCCCACAGATCAAGCTTGCTAGTGAAAGCTTGCACCTTTTCAGCCATTTCACAAATTAGCTGATTTTCTCCTTGTAAACTTGTGTTCAGTGCATTCATGTGTCCGGTAATGTCCACTAAAAATGCAAGGGCGGCAACCCATTCTGGATCTTCTAACTTGGGGTCGTACCTTCCTTTGTCCTTTAAGAACTGATTTATTGGTATTCTCAGCTCAAAAAATCTTTTGAGAACATTACCGCGGCTAAGCCAGTGGACTTCACTGTGGTAAGGTATGTCACCGTACTTTTCCCCAATTTCAGCTGAGTATGTGTGAAACTGCCTATGTGTAAGCCCGTGGCATCTCAAATAATTAACTGCCCGAATAACCGCTTGCATGACGTCCCCCCAGTTTTGCTGCTTTTGCACAGAGTACTTCTTGGTGCAAAATACAGTGGATGCTGTACAATGATTCTTCTGTGCGCTGTAGCTTTTTTCTGAGTAATCCAACAAATCCCATTTGTTCCCCTTTCATTGCAGGTGCTCCGTCTGTTGTCACTGACACCAAACGTTCCCAGTTTAAGCCAGCTTCTTCAACGGCTTTTAGGATGTCCGCTCCGGTGGTCGTGCTTTTTAAAGATATCATATCTACAAAATCCTCTGTTATGTGTCTGAAATATCTGTGGATTCATCAAGTGCGATAGAAAATGCAATAAGCTCCTGCACTGCACTCCTTAATTGATGCTAAACGTCACCTGCCATGGCACTTATACTACGACTTACAGTCCGCCGAGAAAGAGTGATAGCTCGAAACTGACTTGCATTCAGTGGGCAAAGTAAATCAGCAGCGTCATTGATGCACTCCTTTATAAACTCACCTTCAGCAAATGGTTTTCCAGATCTCGCTATATTAAGCGCAATCTTATAACTTGGCACGTACCGCTGGGCTATCATTGTTGTCGTCCTGAAAAATTGAAAGCAGTGCCCCATAAAATGTAAAATCAGTTAGATGAGAGACACGACGAAAGAGAGTCGCAGATCTCTCGTGACAACAGCAACTTACGTCAGATTCATCTCGTATCGTCAGATCGCTCTTC
The DNA here is from genome assembly GCF_023864345.2 of Schistocerca serialis cubense. Classification (NCBI taxonomy): domain Eukaryota; kingdom Metazoa; phylum Arthropoda; class Insecta; order Orthoptera; family Acrididae; genus Schistocerca; species Schistocerca serialis. The sequence continues at coordinate 441,648,370 of NC_064642.1, read as the reverse complement.
TTAAGTTCAGTCAATTTCCCCATCCGCTCAGAATCCGACAATAAATTGTACTCGTCCTTGTGAAATTTATTATAATGGCGTTCAATACTAAACTTCCGCTGACCAGCGAGAATACTGCCACATATTAAACATTTCGAATTTTCACGTTTTTGTACAAAGAAACATTGATTCTCCCATTCCTTTTTAAAAGATAGCAAATCTCCACTTCTCCGTTTCCTTGCTTCACTCTGCATTTTCCGGTACTTCAAACACAATGTTCACTACTTAGTGGTCGCTTTGCATCAACGTCCGCAGCTTAGCCTGGTACTACACTGCCGCAACCTGCCGGCTGTCGCCACTGTCGACGACTGCACGCGAGCAGCACACGTGCAGCGCTGTGCGCTCATGAGCCACGTGCAACGTTTGCCCGCCCCTGATATACATGTTTTGTTTTTGTTCCTTTCTTAACAGATATTCTTTTTAAAACTACCATTTGAAATTTTGGTTTCTGATGTCACAGCATACGGCAAGAAACGAAGAATGAATTGATTGTTGGTGTTAATAACAATCATCCTCCTTTACCTCCTCTGCATTAGTGCAGATGACGTGTCACTGAGCAAATTTGTTCTGTGCATGCAGTACACGTGAGGCGCCTAGTTGTTTCCACTGCACTGTGTGGAATACGAAGGTTCTGTTATAGTTCACTAACCTGCTGTCTTCAAGATGATGTCCCCAGCGCAGAAAACAGCACGCAGGTCGTAAGTTCTGTATCTTGAGGCTGAAAATAACTTTTAGCGAGGTTCTGTTCTGAAATAATGTACCACTTCTTTGGGAAGCCACTCGCGTATTTTAATATAGCTACACGAGAAGACTACATGATCTTAATACAACACTTTCTGATACAACACAATGTGTACGAAAATGTATCTTTACACTATTTGTGGCACGTGTCTGTGCCTCAGGACTGCCGGAGTGTATCTTTTAATACTGAATACTGGCAAACACATCCTGCCACAGACAACAGACTGTACATCTCGACTGCCTAATCCAGAGTGACGAACAGGAACTTTAATAAAAATTGGAAACACATACTACGACAGACAACATGTCTGTTCTTCTCGAATGCCTAATCCAGAGAGACGAACAGCCCGAAACACTTCGCGCGCCATATCAGAAAAGGCGTGACCCGAACGCTTACGAAGTGCTTCGTCTGCAATTTCGTGAGTCTTTTGTTTTAGATTTAAATTGTTTTTAATAATTCTAAAATGACTGATTGATAGTCAGGTGTTGAGAGATATTTATATTAAAAAGTGAAGTCATTCCATTGAGTAGTTTAACTAATAGTAATAACTATACTTTAAAGTTTTGGCGCCCGTGCTCCGAACACAGCAGCCAATCACAGAGCAGTAACATTATGCAGGCGGTCTTTCTCACGGTAATGGTACCGAATCTAACATCTGTCACAGGTACCTCACACCACATTTCGTCATCTATATACTTCTGGCATCTCCACTTCTCTGGGAACAGCTTCTTGGAACCTAATGTGATGGCTGACTAAGCCAGAAATATTACAAGCACTAGAAGCTGAACAATCGTTTTGATGTAAAGTACAATTTAATGTTGCCAGTTGTCGAATGTGTTTCTGTCTGTGTGTGTGTGTGTGTGTGTGTGTGTGTGTGTGTGTATGTGTGTTTGAATTCGTATTGGTGTTTGTTTTGGTATGATTATGTGATGGTATATACAGCCTTTTCTTTTGAAATTTCTTTATCTTATTATTTTTCTATAAAGTTTTAGAGAGAGCCTGTATTGATTTGTGTTTGCTCATTTATCAGATGTTTGTTTTCAGCAGTGGCTTTCTAGATGTATAGTTTCTTCTGCATTTGTATAAAGTATGTACCACTGTTGTTTATTGTAATTATTTTTCATATCTTGTTCCACGTTTGTAGGGTGATGGTTGTGGTGTTTTAAGTAGTGTTGTAAGTTCTCTGTGAATGTGGACTGTCTGTTTCATCCTTCCAACACCTAATGTGTTCTTGGTACTGTGTTTCAAAATTCCTGCTCACGTTGTGTCTATGTATACTGCAACACAACTTTTAAATTCAAGTCTGTGCATTTTTGATCACTGGAATTTGCCTCTCTTGAGTGTTCGTTGGCTTAAGCTTGATAAGAGGATTTCCACACTGAATAGAAGTAGATGATTCGCTCTTATACAGATAAATTAACGTATAGAGTGGGAAATATATACAGCTAGATGGCTTCCAAATAGCCTCTCTCTCACATAAGCGCACACGAACACACGAAAAAATCACAGTAATCACTAAATCACATTCAACATTTCACAGTAACATTCGAAAGTTGGCAACAACATTAGACAGTTGGCAACACCAGCTAAAACAAAACAGCAAAACAAGCGTTCATTTCCTAGTGCTATGAAGTCTACAAACAAAGTTTCAGATCGCAGATGACAGTTATAAGGGGAAGTACAGAGGTAACAAAGGAACTGAACCACAGTAAGCAGATCAACAGTCACGAAATCTTTGAGTAGAAGTTTAAATTATTACTACATCATAGAAGAAAAAGTGCCAGATATGTTTATAATCTGTATTTGCAACGTTTCAAATATGAACTAAATAGTACAAACACAATTATGTACAAATTCCAGTCCACTGAACATGCCTCACAGAGAATAAAGGCGAAAAGCGTACAGCAGAAAAAATGCGTCATTCCGTTGAAATTGCACTGCTCCAAATTAAATGTTATCACCATACCGTATTGTCTCGTATTATCTTAGCATTAAAATCAGTAAACTCCCGATTCTTTAAAGAACCGAACTCCCTTGTGTAAAACAGCTTCAAAAGTTGGCTTACTTTACAACTGAGTTAATGTGTTAAAAAATATGACACTAAACATGTAATTAAGAAAAGGTTTAGGAAAAGTTTGAAATTACACGTGAAACTTCTAAAAAGTCTCTAAGTGCTTTCATTATGGAACCCAGTGTGGGTGCTTTGTGCTTCATTTTGAGCAAGAGCTACTTTTTCCCGCACCTCAATGACTATGATGTCATACCTCCTGAACTATGTGTCATACAGTGACATAATTTTTCGCATACCTTCTCTAACATTTGTAGATCCTGTCCCCAAAATTTGTTGCGAATACAGTAGCTAGTAAAGAAGTAATAAATTAAAACATCATGCCTGATACTGAACTGTGACAGCATGATCAGCGAAAATGTAGTAAGCGATAAACTTTTTTCCTTTTGTCGTTTTGTGGGTGTGTCAGGGAGAAAAAGGTTAGTATGAGTCTGAAATTATATTTAAAGTTTGTGGGAAGTCTCAATATCAGTGGATGAGTAAAGCTTATCCATATATACGCCGTCAGTTACACACATTTATTGACTGTAATAATTGTCTTATTGTATTAAACTGTTATTGTAATGGATAGTTCCTTTGAAAGGGCACGGCCGACTTCCTTCCCCGTCCTTACCTAATTCGATGAGACCGATGGCCTCGCTGTCTGGTCTCCTTCCCCAAAGACCCCAATCCAAAGACCCCCCTTATTGTAATGTTATACCTCTCAAAGAGTAGATTATTACAGCTCTTTAAATTTTTAAACTCGATCAATAATTACGTGAAAATCTGAATATCAGATTTCATTGCCCTTGGAAACCGTTAGATAGTTATCTTCAACTGATAATGCGTTCCTGGATAGTGGTTTAGCAGTATAAATTGTAATATCCTACATCTTGTTGGTGAGGTAAACGATAAATTGTGTTTCCATGGGCTGTAAACAGAAATCTAGTTCCCTTAAAATATGTATTGCAACAAATACAAAAATGACTGAACTTCTTTTCAAGCGCAATTGAGATATTTTTGATACTGTAAGATGAATCTACGTATTCCTGTGTCCGAGGCCTGGCACCCACAACTGTAACCAGTGTCTGGTAACAATACACAGTATGGATACTGACCACAAACAAGTTTGTCCAAATTCAGAAAATTATCAAATTCATTGAGAGTTAGAACAACAAATCGCTGTCCTCCAGTATAATCAAAATTTCCTTTAAAATTATGACAAAGATGCACAGGAATCTAATGTGCAGTATGTGGATCTATTGATAGCGCATGAATTTCCGGTCGTATGACAAGAGTCAGACGAAATGATTAGGTCTGAAGCATTGGGTTTTCGGGAAACACCGCTGTCTACTTTTGAAATCGTTCTTGTGATTAGAAAATCCTAAATTATTGTCAAATACTGTAATATATTTTGAAATTACCATTTCTAATTACGTGTGTGGCATATATGGTAGAGTAATAGCACTTACGCCTTCCAGCCTCAATAAGCACTCTTATGTGGGAATATCTGCCAGTCACATTACTCGGCTGTAAGCAGCACACTTGTTACGTCATGAAGCTACTCGCTGAGTTGACTAGTAAACCTTATGTTTCTTTCTACTTAAATGACAGTCTTGTCAAAGTTCTTTTTTTCTGTCTATACTAACTGGTATGTACTTCGTTCTAAATGTCTTTCCAGTTCAGTAGTGTTTTAACATAGGTCCCCTTTGAAGACACTTGTGTAAATTTGCAAGACTGTAAAATTAAAAATTTGCTGTTAACATTTTGTCACTAGGTCATCTGAAGATGGGCAGACGGTCAAATGCGTAATGAATTATAAGCTGCTTCAGAAACATCATCTAGCTATTATTTTGAGACCAACCATCTACTTTAACGCCATTTTCATCACTAAGAAAGAGGAATGTGCTATTTTTTCTTGTAAGATTTTACGTATCACTTATTGCACTTCAAAACCAGTTACTGCAAGTTATTGAGATATAATTTTCAATCTAGCTTCCTTTACATCGTTTTACTGTTTTCTTCCACGTTTTCGTGAATGAGTACTTGTTCCGTATGGAGTGATTTCTTTCTTTTTTTTATTCAATGGACTTCATTGTCTGAGCCCTACGATCATTTTTCCTTTCATCTTGTTTGAACACTACACGACTACTTAGTCCCTTACCACCATCTACTATCAGCTTTTTAGTGACTTTTCTGCAGTTAAAATATTTGTACGTGATGATAAGCAGCATTAATGCGTTTCTCATCAGACAGTTATAAGTACTAGTCTGTAATGACTCCGACTGCCTGATGGTTTCGAATTAAGTGGATGGATGTTTTAGGTGTGGAATATCGATGGTGCATCGCAATTTACACGCTGTAATGGTACCATCACACGAGAAAATATCGTCTCCAGCGTACCGTGAGAATAGATTTTATCAGCGATTAGCAATTACCCAAAAATCAACTTCTTTAGCTGCGTTTCCAGTGTCGTTATGAATCAGTTAAGGTTTTGAACTACGGTTCCACATTCGCTGCAAGCATTTTTTAAAAAGTTGGATTTATTTCAACTATATCCATCATAGTCATCTGCTGCAATGTATCAGATTTCAAAAATATTTATACTCGAACTTGCACAGTAAAGTTCGTATAATTCAACAACACCTTTCCGGTGACAAGCCTCCCTTTGCAAGTTGCAAAGTTTGCCCGTATTACCCCCGCTGTTTTCCGCTCCCCAGTTTCAGAGCGCCCCAGACTATATCCAACTGATGACCTACGAAACTCAACCGTGAATTAAATACAGTTTACTGTACAAGTCGGAAAGCATACTGTGGAAACGCTACAAATCATCCTGTAGACAATACTGGATGTTTCAAAAAGATTCATTCGATTTCAGCTTCTACAACAAACAATAAGAACAGAATTGTGGTGTGAATTTTAATTTAAAGATCAAAACTAGAAGTTTACCTTCCCACCAGGCTCGTCTCGTTGCCTATTGCTAACAGGGTCTTCCTGATCATGCAGGATTTTCGCTTACTGTTTACACAGTTTACGCCCTGGCGATTTGCCGATATCACAATAAAAAATTGGCGTTTACATTCTCCGATTCCACAGGGGCATTTAAACAATAATTCTTTCCTAGCTCCATACATGAGTGGAACAAGAATAAAACCTACAACGGAAGGTATCCACGCTCTTCACACTGGTTTTCTTGGAATAGATGTACATGAAGCTGTAGATTCAACCGGAGCGTGATTTTCGTCGACAGTGTGGCAATGCACCTCTTACAGCAATGAGCTTTCACGGTGATGTATTGGACCTAAGAGGGCGTCCGATCTCGTATTGCACCACTGGCCTCCAAGAGCCCCTTGCCTCACAGTATATGGTTTGTTTAGCTTTAGTGAAAGACTCCGTCTATGTGCTGTCCTTCCGACCAACTTATTGGGTAACGTGCGACGTTACAAAGCAACAACGGTGTGAGAGGCGCCTATAAAAATGTTCATAAAAGTGTAGGACTTACCTGACTATCGTCTGGATATTGCCGTGCATCTGGTAGTGGGCGCACTGAACGTTAGTGAACAATAAATGAGAACATTGATCAGAAACAAAATTGCAATAAATACTGCTAGGTTATAAGTGCATAAATGTAAAAGGTGTACTCTTGGCAAATCGGATGGATCTTATCAAAATAAAGACGCCGCCGTGGTTCTAAGTATAATTTCAAACCTCATTCATGTTGAAGATATAGTCTTGCAAACGCGGAGGAATTTTTTTAAGCACCCTTTCTTATACGATTTATTTAGGACATAACTAGTTTCCATATTTGTATGACAAAAAGAACACTTGCTGAGGAACTATTAAGGTACATTCCATGTTTGACATACCCATAAATCATCTTCCGCTTCGTGAAGTGCAATGATTTTTTTGGGAAGTATTGTTTTGATGTAACTCTACGACTTTTTCATTGCAAGCAATTTTTTTTAAGAAAATATAAATACAATACTTCTAGATACTTGATGGAGGAGTCATATGTAACAAAGACTAATGATGGCTGTCTGCAGTCGCAGCCGAAACGCATTTGATGCATAAAATTTATTAAATGGATCCCGGCCGTGGAAGCCTACACTATCATAAATCGTTAAGGATTTCTGTATTTTGTACCAGAAAAGGTCGTAATTTGGCAGAACCCAGTAATTACAATTTAAAAAAAAGAGGCGATTTAGACTGTGTTTTACTCATAAAAAATGAACTGTTTCAGCCTGACGGCAGGTTTAGTGGCACTGTCGAAACATAAAACTGTTTGTAGCGGCGAACAACGTTGTACGTGAAGGCATCATGAGTGACGCACCGAATATTGCGCTAACGAACGGAGCGAAAAGTGCTTGAGAAAAGGAAGGGAACGTAAAATTTACATTTGTGAGTGGAAAGAGCATAAATCGCAAGGCACTAAAGCGATACTGGTGCCCTCATACACAGAAGAGAAATGGTTTTGTTCCTAGAAAATTGCCTCCTGACAGCCTGAATGATACAACTTTGTATCTGCTGCTCGTAAACAAATTATGTTTCTCGTAATTAGCGTAGCTAGTAAGTAATGTACGTAAAATATTTGCAGCGTGCTTGTATAATAGTGTAACACTTAGACTAAACTGGAATATTTTGAACATAATTCTTGTTTCTCATATAATTTTCTTTCGAATGTAAGCCTAAGTATGGCAGTTTTTGGCAGAAAGATTCAGAATATTAGGAATGGAATTTCTTTCCTTTTCGGAAAAGAATTTGTTACTATCATTTTTCATACGAGATTCATCGGCAAATGATAAGATGCGATTCTTTCGGGGATTTTATGCACTTCATTATGACGAGCAGACAATTTTTAGCTTTCCAGTGCACTGGGATGGATTATGTAAAGAGATAAGCAACAGAAGATTCTGTGTTGCCATTGTTCATTGCCTTTAGAAAGTGTGGGTTTGTCAAAACACATTATGAACTGTTTTGCGTATTAAACCTCGCAGAGTGCAAATTTTCATCGAACAATTAAAGAACAGTTCACTCCTCGTAGATAAAAGAGTAAACCATTCCAATAGGCTTCACAGAAATCTGGAATATGACAGACAGTGAAGAAAAACGCTGAATAATTTCCATAGTAAAGCCACTTCTCTCGATGCATTAGAGTCATTTCATGCAGGTAATTAGTGCAGATTTTTTAAAGGAATTTAAACGGTTAGACCATAAGACACAATTCACCATGCAAGGACTGAAGCAGCATATAAACAGTTGCTGCTGATACCGGAAAAGGAAAACAACTGGTAATGCTGTGACCCTGAGTGATGACCTCCGGCAGGTTGTCTTCTGCCGTATTCGAATCATTCATCTCTATTTAATAAACGGCAGAACTCTTTTTACAATACCGAAATACGTATTACTGGTAATAATATTGCTTTCCTGCTCTTCTGACATGAAAACAATGCCAGTAGTGGCTCAGCAGAGATACCTTAATGAATTCTGAAGTACGTTGTACACATTTCAGTGACGATGGTGAGGTTCGGAATCTCATAATTTAGTATGATTGTTGCATTAAACAGAACAATGACAGGCGTACGATTTCCCTTTTCCCAGTACTTGATCATTGGTAAATATTTGACTGCTATAGAGCAGTAGTTCGTTGCGTGGCACAATTTCCTGCCACGTGATAGAAATTTTGCCCTTAGAAAGAGGAACAAAACATCATTTCATGCATATCATTCACACGAATTCACATTACTACATGCTTATCATTGCCAACGGCAAACAGAACGGATTCCTCGTCTGTAGTATGGAACCAGATGATTTCAGGGAACTTCACGTACTAGATCAAGGGTTACCTACAGGCTCATTCAGAATAACTGGATATGAGTGACTACAAATTTCATGACACGACCCTACTACACTAAAGGAAAGAAAATGTCATAACATCTTATAACCGTGGGATTGTCAAACTAATACAAAGGAAACTGAGAGGTCATGGGAAAAGATATCAGCTGCCAGCAGACGTTTCAGCTTGTCGTATATTGTGTGATAAACTTTTGGCAATAAAAAGCGTCAAGAATAAAGGGTTACTTGTCATGTATCAGTACAACCCGGTTGATAATTGGAATTTACAACCACGAACTGTATAGTGTATTTACACGCATGTCTGACATAACCCATTAATTGAGGACTGAAAATATAATGCTGAATGTACTGGTTTAGTGTAATTTCAATAGGAATAGTGTTAAATTTTACAACATCTCAATATATCACAACAACATAACGTGTTTTGGCATATGTTGCTGTATGTTCTCAAAACAAGCTTTCCATCTCTCCATTAACTAACACAGAAAAAAGAGTGTTTCAGCAGTACAACAAAATAACTGCGCAGATACAACGTTGTTCGTCCAGAAAAACTTAAAGATAAAATTGGGAATAGAGTGATGGTTCCTACAAAAATGTGCAGACTGTCGTTTTATCCCATACCCTAGTACAGTACCGGCATTAGGAAAGTGTAAATAAGTGGGAACTAGTAGCTGTCCCAGCCCCGATTCTTTAAAGTAACAGCCGCGAGGAGTGGACGCGAGGTTTGAGGCGCCATGTCACGGACTGCGCGGCCCCTCCCGAGGAGGTTCGGGTCCTCCCTTGGACATGGGGATGTGTGCTGTTTTTAGAATAAGTGAGTTTATAAGTAGTATGTCAGTCTAGGGACCGATGACCTCAGAAATTTGGTCGCTTCGGAATTCAAGCACACTTGAAGATTTTAAAGAATCGAACTCCCTTTTATAAAGCAGCTTCAAACGTTTTACTTTTCAGGGATGTTAATGAAATAAATCTTTAACGTTAAGCTTGTAAGCTCCATTTTAAGCAAAAGGTACTTTTTGTTTAAGACGTTATATCACCATAAATGTGTCATGTACAACGATATTATTTTGCGAGTAAGTTCAGTGATATATGTGAATATACTGTAAGACCGGCGAGAATGTAGAAAGTGATAAACTATTTTCCTTTCGTAATTTCGTGGTGGGTGAGAGCGAGGAAGAGTTTCATAAAAGTTTGAAATTTTGTGAAAGATTCTTGTAAGTCGCGAAACGCACACATTCACAAGTACTAGATGAGTATAGTGTGCGTAAACTGCATGCCGTTAGTTATGCTGTCTCACTACATGCAGAAACGTCCTGACCGCAATACTCGCCTTAGTTAAACCTTTAACATAAGATTATACTTGCAAATGAGCATGTTACGTAAGCATTATAAATTTTTTAATTTCTGAAATAATTACGTTAAATTGCGTGGATAAAATTTCTAGGTTAGGATTGCTAAAATTCCGTTATTGATGACTAGTTTCAGCTCACTGTCAAGCCACCTTCAGAACAATAAAAATTATTACTTAATTCAGAGTGTATCAGCCACGAGGCGTTTCACATCGTCCTAATCTGTTAAGCTGAATTGCTCTTCTTGTCGTGTCGTCATGACTACGTAATTTACAACGTTATCCTTTTAATCCCCGTTAATTATGTAGTGTGTACATGACAACAAGAGCGATTCAGCTTAAAAGATTATGTGGTTGTGTAACGCCTCTAGGCTGATACCCACTGAATTAACTAAAATTTTTCATTGATCTGAAGATGACGCGTCAAAGAGCTGAAACCAATGATCAATAAAGGAAGTTTAGCGATCACCACCAAGGATTTTTATCCACGCAATTATAACGTAATTCTTTCCGAGGTTTGAAAATTTATAATGCTGTCATGACTCCCTAATTAAGCGATAAAAACTTAAGTTAAGGATTTAAGTTAGACAAATGTTATTTAGGAAGTGTCTGCATATCGTGAAGCAGCACAAGTAACTGCATGCAAATTACCCACAGCATATTAACCTAGAAGTTGAGAATGAGAGGACTTTGAGATTGTCTCCCGATTTGACAGCGTCAAACAACATTGTAATTACGTTAAATATTGAAATTAAAATTTTTGTTGTCCTGTAAGCGTTAGGCAGGCAACTCTCTACTGCGTTTGTGCACCATGAACTGCGTTAGCCGTTTAGTAATAAAGGTAAAGAAATTCTTTTGTTCTCTTATTATATATTCTTATTCTTAATTACAACACGATGTCAGCTCTCTACTTATTTAAGGCTCTTAGTATATATGAACTCTGACTACAATCTATTGGTTATGAACTGGAGATTAAAACTGAAGAAGCTGCAAAAAGGTAGGAATTTAAGGAGATGGGACCTGGATAAACTGAGAGAACCAGAGGTTGTACAGAGTTTTAGGGAGAGCATAAGGGAACAACTGACGGGAATGGGGGAAACAAATACATTATAAGAAGAATGGGTGGCTCTGAGGGATGGAGTAGTGAAGGCAGCAGAGGATGAAGTAGGTAAAAAGACGAGAGCGAGTAGAAATCCTTGGGTAACACAAGAAATATTGAATTTAATTGATGAAAGGAGAAAACATAAAAATGCAGTAAATGAAGCAGACAAAAAGGAATACAAACGTCTCAAAAATGAGGTAGCCAGGAAGTGCAAAATGGCTAAGCAGGCATGACTAGAGGACAAATGTAAGGATGTAGAGGCTTGTCTCACTAGGGGTAAGATAGATACTGCCTACAGGAAAATTAAAGAGACCTTTGGAGAAAAGAGAGCCACTTGTATGAATATCAAGAGCTTTGATGGAAACCCAGTTCTAAGCAAAGAAGGGAAAGCAGAAAGGTGGAAGGAGTATATAGAGGGTCTATACAAGGGTGACGTACTTGAAGAGAATATTATGGAAATGGAAGAGGATGTAGATGAAGATGAAATGGGAGATACGATACTGCGTGAAGAGTTTGACAGAGCACTGAAAGATCTGAGTCGAAACAAGGCCCCGGGAGTAGACAACGTTCCATTGGAACTACTGACGGCCTTGGGAGAGCCAGTCCTGACTAAACTCTACCATATGGTGAGCAAGATGTATGAGACAGGCGAAATACCCTTAGACTTCAAGAAGAATATAATAATTCTAATCCCAAAGAAAGTAGGTGTTGACAGATGTGAAAATTACAGAATTATCAGTTTAATAAGTCACAGCTGCAAAATACTAACCCGAATTCTTTACAGACGAATGGAAAAACTGGTAGAAGCCGACCTCGGCGAAGATCAGTTTGGATTCCGCAGAGGCTATACTGACCTTACGACTTATCTTAGAAAATAGATTAAGGAAAGCAAACCTACATTTCTAGCAATTGTAGACTTACAGAAAGCTTTTGACAATGTTGACTAGAATACTCTCTTTCAAATTCTAAAGGTGGCAAGGGTAAAATACAGGGAGCGAAAGGCTATTTACAATTTGTACAGAAACCAGATGGCAGTTATAAGAGTCGAGGGACATGAAAGGGAAGCAGGGGTTGGGAGGGGAGCGAGACAGGATTGTAGCCTGTCCCCGATGTTATTCAATCTGTATACTGAGTAAGCAGTAAGGGAAACAAAAGAAAAATTCGGAGTAGGTTGGTTGGTTGGTTTGGGGGAAGAGACCAAACAGCGAGGTCATCGGTCTCATCGGATTAGGGAAGGACGGAGAAGGAAGTCGGCCGTGCTCTTTCAAAGGAACCATCCCGGCATTTGCCTGGAGTGATTTAGGGAAATCACGGAAAACCTAAATCAGGATGGCCGGACGCGGGATTGAACCGTCGTCCTCCCGAATGCGAGTCCAGTGTGCCGGAGTAGGTATTAAAGTCCATGAAGAAGAAATAAAAACGTTGAGGTTCGCCGATGACATTGCAATTCTGTCAGCGACAGCAAAGGACTTGGAAGAGCAGTTGAACGGAATGGACAGTGTCTTGAAAGGAGGATATAAGATGAACATCAACAAAAGCAAAACGAAGATAATGGAATGTAGTCGAATTAAGTCGGGTGATGCTGAGGGAATTAGATTAGGAAATGAGACATATAAAGTAGTAAAGGAGTTTTGCTATTTGGGGAGCAAAGTAACTGATGATGGTCGAAGTAGAGAGGATATAAAATGTAGACTGGCAATGGCAAGGAAAGCGTTTCTGAAGAAGAGAAATTTGTTCACATCGAGTATAGATTTAAGTGTCAGGAAGTCATTTCTGAAAGTATTTGTATGGAGTGTAGCCATGTATGGAAGTGAAACATGGACGATAAATAGTTTACACAAGAAGAGAATAGAAGCTTTCGAAATGTAGTGCTACAGAAGAATGCTGAAGATAAGATGGGTAGATCACATAACTAATGAGGAGATATTGAATAGAATTGGGGAGAAGGGGAGTTTGTGGCACAACTTGACAAGAAGAAGGGACCGGTTGGTAGGACATGTTCTGAGGTATCAAGGGATCACAAATTTAGCATTGGAGGGCAGCGTGGAGGGTTAAGATCGTAGAGGGAGACCAAGAGATGAATACACTAAGCAGATTCAGAAAGATGTAGGTTGCAGTAAGTACTGGGAGATGAAGAAGCTTGCACAGGATAGAGTAGCATGGAGAGGTGCATCAAACCAGTCTCAGGACTGAAGACCACAACAACAACAATATATATGAAACCACAGAAGAGGTGATGTACAACGTGGAATCATTGTATTGTCGCATTGGTTATGTAGCAGCCGCTATTTTTTAGGGTTTGTTTTACTTTCTTTCTTTTATTTTTTTTTATCCCAGTTTATTCGAATCACTTGCAAGTTGGGATGATGATCGTCAAGATCAAGATCGTAGGACGGAGTAATCTGAGGGCAGTGGTAAATTCTGTCCTCTAATACATTTTACATCTGAGGATTTTGGCGAAAACCAGTACTTGTTATCCTGGTCATTTCGAACATTGGTGTGATGAAGCTCCCCATTCTGCTCTGTGCTGTGCAAACCTCTTCATCCTGAATAAATACTGCAACCTACATCCTTCCGAATGTGCTTGCAGTATTTATCTCTTGGTCCTCCTCTACTCTTTTTACACTCCACACTACCATCCAATGCTAAATTTGTGATCCCTTGATGCCTCAGAATGTTTACTATCATCCGATCCCTTCCTTTGGTCAAGTTATGCTACAGATTTCTTATCGCCCCAGTTCTCTTCAGTATCTCCTTATTACTTACGTGATCTACCCATCTAACCTTCAGTATTACTCTGTAGCACCGCATTTCAAAAGCTTCTGTTCTCTTCTTCCGTAAACCGTTTACCGTCCTTATTTCACTTATATTCGTACTTACACTCCAGACAAATTCGTTTAGAAAAGACTTCCTTACACTGAAGTCTACATTTGATCTTAACAAGTGTCGGTTGTTCAGAAGCGCTTTCTTGCCATCTCCAGTCCACATCTAATATCCTCTCCATTTTTCCCAAATAGCAAACGTCATCTATTGCTTTAGATATCTCGTTTTCTAATCTAACGCCCTCATCATCGCCTGATTTAATTCGGCTGTATTCCATTATCCTTATTTTGCTTTTGTTGAGGGTTATTATATACTCCTTTGAATAAACTGTTCATTACGTTCAACTGGTCCTCCAAGCCCTTTGTCGTCTCTAACATATTTATACTGAGAATGGCATTCTTCAAATCTTTTATTTCTTCTTCAAGAACTTTAATACCTACTCCAAAATTTTCCTTTGTTTCCCTTACTGTTTCCTGAAAGTAAAAACTGAATAACGTCAGCCATAGCTACAACCAAGTCTCAGTCCATTCTAAACCAGTGCTTCTCTTTCATGCCCCACGACTCTTACAACGGCCGACTGGTTTCTGTACAAGTTGTAAATAGCATCTCGCTCCCTGTACTTTACGCCTGCTATAGACATAAATTCGAAGAGGTTATTCCAGTCAATACTCTAAAAAGCTTTCTGTAAGTCTAAAAATACTATAAACGTCACTTTTTGATCTAGTAAGATGATTCGTAGGGTCAGCATTGCCTCGCGTGTCAAAACTGATCTTCACCTAGACTGGCTTTCACCAGTTTTTCCATTCTTATGTAAAGAATGCTGGTTACCTCTCTTGATATGCTGCGCTTCAGATCAACACATGTGTGAGTTCTCCCCTGGTAAACACCGTCTTTCAGGTAGCCACACAACCAGAAATCACAGGGAGTGAGGTCAGGTGATCGGGCCAGCCAAGCCTTTGGAAACAATCGGCTGATCATTCGATCGTTTACAAAAGTGTATCGGAGAAGCAGATGAACTTCACGAGCGGTGTGCGGTGAGGTCCCATCTTGCATGAGAACTTCAGTTCAAATGGTTCAAATGGCTCTGAGCACTATGCGACTTAACTTCTGAGGTCATCAGTCGCCTAGAACTTAGAACTAATTGAACCTAACTAACCTAAGGACATCACACACATCCATGCCCGAGGCAGGATTCGAACCTGCGACCGTAGCGGTCGCTCGGATCCAGACTGTACCGCCTAGAACCGCACAGCCACTCCGGCCGGCCGTTCAGTTCATCTCTCTCCGTAGAGCGGGTATGACAAGCTGGCGAAGCATATCGCAGTAACGCTGGCCAGTCACACTGAACGTATTTGGTCCTTGGGTGCCAACCTGTTCAAAAAGAATGGACCAATGATGAAGGTAGCCATGAAGCACACGACACGGTGACACGTTAACCACACAGAGGAACTTCATGCACAGTGATTCGAGGTGAAGATCCACACACTCGGCAATTATGTGTGTTCATCTCACCTGTCAGCAAAAAATTAGCTATGTCTGTCCATAGGATGGTCCAGGGTCAGCCCTTGTCTGCTTAAACCTTTGCGAGAAAGTGCAGAGCGAAGTCAACACGTCGTTGTGCGTCCTGTGGTGCAAGCTGTTGCACGATATGAATCTTGTACGGATACCCCTTCAGAACAGTTCGAAGTAGCTTCCGTACAGTGGACCACGGGATGTTCAACCGTCGTGACACAGCAAGCGCAGTGCCTGACGAGCGGGAATTGCGCGAAGCGTTGTCTGCCATAGCAACAGAAACTTCATCAACCACCTGTGGGGCAAGACTCGTCGGCTTCTTCCCTGAGCGACGCCCAGTTCACCAGTTGCTTCAAACTTCTTCATGACGCTCAGCACAGCAGGTGTAGGTATAGGAACCGTCCGTAATCCTTTCAGCCGGCGATATTCCCGAAGTGCAGCTGCAGAATTACTGTTGTTTTGATAATAGTGCTCCACCAATAATGCCTTGCTCCCTTTGTCCAAGCTCGTGCTGACACGTCAACAAGCGCACTGCGACTGATCAGGTGTGTGATACGATGACACTATGAATCACTATGACTGATCATGGCACCTGGTGGCCATAGTGGGAACTGGACGGTGGCCATGTGACGCATGGAAATCATGTACCCAATTCTCTGGATACCACTGCTACTAAGTTTGGTACTAGTACTGTAATAGTTTCCATGTTATAACGTGTTGGATTCGATAAGTTAAATTACAACCACCCGGTGTTTTGCAACCGAGAGTCATTAAACTGAGATTCCGGTAATGTTCATCTGTCAGCACCTGCTTTCTTCGGAACTGGAATTATTTCTTTCTTCTTGAAATCTGAAGATATTTCGTCTGTCTCGCCTGTCTCATCCCATCCCCCCCCTCTCTTCCCCTCCCTCCCTTCTTCCGGTCTCCCTCATCTCCTTGCGCCTGGCAGAGCCTCCGTTTTGATCATCGTCAGTGTGCCACGTCAGTATTGTATTTAGTGCTGTTCTACTGTGCAACGAGAGGTGTGATTTTAATTATGTGCTGGCCTTGTACTTAGTGTCAGTGATTGCTATGTTCTACGCCATCCGTCGATACTTTTATGCTACGGTCATACTGCGCCTTGTGTTATTTTAATTGTCCCAGTGTGTGGTTTTTTGTGTGCGCTACTTTTTTACGGTTTTTATCCCCATTTTACAGTCGCCCCTTTTTTGTATATTGTCTTCCACGATTTTCCCTCTTTTTTATAACTATGTACACCATATTTTCTCCTTTATGTTATTTTTAAATGTCTTCTACTGTTTGTTCTATGTCTTTCGGCTGAAGAGCAGTGCTTATGCTGCTGCCAGCCTGCCCCGATGGGGAATTGAAATACAATAAAGAAAAAAAAGCCTGTCTCATATATCTTGCACACCAGTGTTTTGTCATGGCCGGCTCTCCCAAGGCTATCAGTAGTTCTGACGGAATACCGTCTATTGCCGAGGCCTTATTTTGACTTAGATCTTTCAGTCTTCTGTCAAACTCGTCTCGCAGTTCTGGTACTCCGAATTTAAATAAATTCATGTAATCTGCGTTTTGTTCACAAAAATTTTATCAGGATTATTGTTACTTCCTGTGACACGTCAGCTTTCTATTTAAAGGTCCCAATGTAACTGAAACTCAAGAGAGAAATATGGAAAGAAATTGTACGCATGAAATCTCACGGTCGAGTAGTGCGATATGCAATAGCCGTTTCTCTTTCGTTATTTTTCTGAGCACGGCAAAGGGCTCACGAGATGAAACAACGATCCTCAGAATAAAGGGGCTGGGGGATGTGAGAGGAAGGACAGGGCAGACGCCAGGGTGGGCGACGGTGCTGTGGAGCTCGTAAGGGGGCGGTAGCGAGCGGCCGTCACAGGCCGAGCTAGGCCCGGGGGTCAGCGGCAGCGCACAGACACCGCCGGTCCGAGTGCGACGCCGAAGGCCGGACGGGAATTTTCCGGCCCACCGGCCGCCAAAGAAGGGCTGCACAGCGAGGCCCGGCGTGCCTGCTCCCGCTGCCCTTCGCCCTCGCCCTTGCCTCTGCCTCCGCCGTGTTCCGTCTCTGCGCGCACTGCCCCGGGAGCCGCCCTGCAGCCGCCGCTGCCCTTTGTGCCGAGGAATCGCCCGCAACATCTCCGCTTCCCCGGATACCGAGTCCTCGGCCGCCGCCGGCCAGGGCGCCGCCGGCACCCCGTGACCCTGCCTGCCCGTTTCACGCGGTCGGCCGCCGGTAATTCGCCGTGGCGAGAGACGTCCGTAGCCATGGTCAGGGAAGAGAACTGTTTCTACTGCAGAATTAACGACAGCGCCAACTAGATTCCGAGTGTAAGCTGGTGATTAAATTTTACAGCAACTTCACACTAATGAACAGCGATTACGAATTCTTGAAATTCACATTAAAACAAGAGCAAATCGTTAGATCAAAAGTATCCGAATACCCCCCAAAACAAACAGCTTTTCATCTGCATATATGGAGAACACAGACATATTTGTTGAGTATAATAGACAGTTTGTGTAAAAGGAGATTACATTTAAAACAAAAGGAAATAGAAGAGGAAAGGAGAGTAATAGAAAGGAAAGATGCAAACTGATAGCCGTGCAAAAAGAGTAAAGAGTATTCCAGGTTTATAATTTATATAAAAAACAGCTACCAGCCACATGTATGGTTTAAAAAGGTTTATTCTCTTCAGACCATCACCGGTTTCGGATTTTTCTTTACAAATCCATCTTCAGATGGCAGATTACAAGCATTCTTGGTTGGACCTAGTTTTGTTTGTGTTATTCGTTTGCTGCTCTAGGAAAGAAAAGATATATTTCTGTTGTCATATCGGTAATGGTATTACTACGAAATATTTACTTCTTTTACAAAATCTAATCTAATCTGCCAGGAAGTTTCATATCAGCGCACACTCCGCTGCAGAGTGAAAATTTCATTCTTTTTTGGTTAACGTGGATGGCTTGATTTACGCATTGATGCTAGGCTAGGTTTGGTCTAATGATGATGTGTTCATGCAAAAATCTAAAAACGTGTCACTTTCATCCATTAATGGGAAACAGATTACTTCTTTACGGAAGTAACGAACAAACGCCTTTGTCTACTGCGCTATGCATGTTCATCGGTTGGAAAGAAATGGGAACGTCTAATGTCACCTCAAAACTGTTCACTCAGGGATTGAAAAAGATTTACCACTGGATTCTGCTGTAAGGATAGAAAAATAAAGGCAGCGAAAACACAAAATTAATGCCTAACAAACAACTTTTTTTTAAAACCATTAGGCAACAATAAAGCAGCAACTGATTCATCATTACGAATTTCAAAAACTATTAGCCAGAATAACAAACCCTTCCAAGAATATGAAATAATCAGAACCGTAATTTTACTAGCTTCACCTTCATTGTTTGACAGTTTAAAAAATAAAACAGAGATAATAAGTGCTATTATTTGTATACATAATAATCTTAATTTGGTAATGGGGATGCCTGATGTTATAACTTCTGACGTCATTAACAACTTATAACAGACTTTTGAGAGCTGCAGCTATTTGTCTCTACAGCTTGGCGAATAGACTGACACAGATGATACAACTCAGGCCGTTTTTACAAGAACGGCTTTTGATAATTTCGAAATAAGAGCTGGTAAGGATTGTATCACTAACTGGACGCACTACAAGACAGGACATATTTTTAGCAGTTAGGGATGTATCAACTCCGAAAATATTCCTGAAAAGAAGCTGGTGGGGCTAGAAACTGATTGAATTTCTGGTAAGATAGACGGACAGAAGAGATTTATAGCCTAGTGTTCTAAAGAAAACAGCTTTCCGAAATTTCTGTCTTACCACTGTGTGGTATACAAGCAATCACTGCATGAAAAGTTTTTATGTATGAGCAACGTAATTAGAACAGTCATAAAAGTAGTGAACAAAGTCAGAGCACATGTGATTCACAAACGTTTATTCAGACCACTGACTGACGGACTAGACTGCCAGTATTGCATTTAGAATATTTCTAAAGCGTTTTGGTTGTTGGACAGTTTATCAAATTGTCTGTTTATATCATGGAGCATTTTGGTAGCTGTTCTTACATATTATAACCCTCTTCAAACGGCAGCGATCTCTGTTAGTCAACAGAAGAGGTCGGCCAGTACGCTTTTGTGCTGTACGTGTCCCTTCACATTTCCACTTCACTATTACAGTGGGAACAGTGGACCCCGGGATGTTTATGAGTGTGGAAATGTCGCGTACAGACGTATGGCCCAAGGGACACCCAGTCACCTGACCACGTTCGAAGTCGTGAGTTCCGCAGAGCAGCACACTCTGCTCTCTCACGTTGTCTAATGACTACTCAGGACGCTGATATGGATTACCTGGCAGTAGGTGTCAGATAAAAAAGCCATTCGCTGTCTGCCTTACACTTCTATTCCTGTCCTTACGTTTACAGGTTCCTTCCCACGAAATTCATTACGTTGAATCTCAACTTTCATCTACTGCTGAAACGTATTTAGGTAAAAGAACAATATTAGAGGAAGCGAAGCAAAATTTACTACGCACATTAGGTATAATAACATTTCCGACGTTCATTAAGGTGTTCGACGTTCTTCGTACTGTCAGCGAGGTAAAACAATGGATAACGAAATCGAATTTATTCACACTGACGAGAAAACTACGTTACAATTTTGACAAACAGACATGTGTATCCAATGACTTGCAGTGTGAGAGAATTCTTCAGACCCGTTTCCAACCATTCACGAACAGTTTAAGCGGCAGTTTATACTCGGGAAAAGAGGAACATGATCTACGCAGACAAAAATTTATATTAATTACTCCACAAATAAAACAGTGAAATACCTATACCCTCCGAAAAAGTGAAGTGGTTTAACGTGAACCTTTATAGAAATACTAGGACCCCAGCTCAGGGCGTCATGAGGAAGGAGCAGCAGGAGGAATGACAACTTCTTTAACAACTCAGTGTCAGCTGACCCTGATGATAGCACTTTGGGAATACTTCAAGGCGGACAAAGGTCTATGGAAGAACCTCAAGGAAAGGAAATCCTTTGAAGGAAACTTGTTTCCTAAGTGCTGGAAGGGATCCACTGTAAGTGAGCAAACCTTTATCAGAAACCAAACATATCCTCCAGGAGTACTGTGTGGGAAGTATTACCAGTCCATCTACAAAAACACTCACCCTTTAAATACAAAAAATACTCAGAAGTTGAGGGAACACCCAGTACAATATCCAATGAAAAGAAAGAAAAAGTAAAATAAAATTGACTATGGACTATCTTAACGTGGTTAGTTTGAATGTGAATAAGAAACTGGAAGTAGCAAAACTGCTTGGAGAAAGGAGATAAACATAACTGTAGTGACAGAAAATAAGGAGAGGTCGAAATATGTTGGAAACTAACCTAGGTTCTTCCGAGTGGTTAACCAAACGTCAAGACCAGCAAAAGGGACTGCATTTTATGTCGTCAAGAAATAGGAACTGTGGGTTACAGAACATAAACATACATTAAAAACCTATTACGATTTAAACCTATGCGAGTATAACTGGTACCTACGTTCCTGACGAAGAAACAGTCATATTTTATGACAGAGTCAAATATTTTGGATGATAATAATAACAATTATAAGGTGATACCTATAGTGGATATGACTGCAAGCGTGGCAAGTTTGGGAATACTTTAGGTGATTGCACCTCATGGAGTGCATGTAATTAAGAAAAGTTAAGGAAATTAGATGTAATCCAATCAATGTTCAGAAACATTTTAAGAATAGAGGTATTAAGTAGTCCGCTTGCGGCAGGAGAGAATACGGATAAATGAATATGTAATGAAAAAAAAATGAAAATCTTTGGATAGGCAACAGATACAACAGTAAAAGGAGAATACGAAGAATGATACTTCATTTAGGAGACACCCTAATCAGTATTTTAGCAGGAAAGATAAAAATGACTGAATTTCAAAAAACAGTTACAAGGTCTTTAATCGCTCCTTCTCCAAGATCCAAGTACGCGATATCTTTCCAGAATTTGCGTAAGTATTAAGAGAGGAGAAACAAACAGAACTTTTAACTTAAGGTACAAAGTATGGTTCAAATGGCTCTGAGCACTATGGGACTCAACTGCTGTGGTCGTAAGTCCCCTAGAACTTAGAACTACTTAAACCTAACTAACCTAAGGACATCACACACATCCATGCCCGAGGCAGGATTCGAACCTGCGACCGTAGCGGTCGTGAGGTTCCAGATTGTAGCGCCTTTAACCGCTCGGCCACTCCGGCCGGCACTTAAGGTACAAGTGGAATACTAGAAAGACGAGTAATTGCAACTGAAGAACAGAGACAGGAGACGGTAACGGCTCAGAGTGCAGTCAGCAGTGAAAATGCATTGAGACAAGAGAAAGATGAAATGCATACTGCGGAAATCAAATTACAGTATGGGGGAATTCAAATACACACGAAAAGAAACAAAATCCAGGGTAAGAAAAGAGCACGAAGATTAATGTGGGCGATTATTAGGACATGCAGGTCACAGCTTAGTATATGGTAAGCGAATATAGATGTATAAAGTATTGGAAACTCTGAAAATGAAAACTATTCTATGTCCTCAGTCAATAAATAGAACTTTAAATTATGCTTTGTTGAAAAAGGAATCAAACTTGAAAAGGAAGATCCTTCTTAATTTGACAACTTTACATTACAATAACTACCAGAAGAACTAGAATGATCGTAAACCATCTCGTATAAACCGTTATATTTTACGTAACGTCACGTTAGAAAGTGTCCTGAAATGGATTGAGTACTTAAGGCTGGTAGTAGAGAAGGTGAGTGGCCGATTTCACTTTATTGGCCGAATTCTGGGAAAACGTGGTTAATTTCCAGGTGAGACCGCGTGTAGGATACTTGTATCACCCATTCTTGAGTACTACTCGAGTGTACGGGATCCCTACTGGACCGGGTGAAAGGAAGACATCGACACAATTCAGAGGCGTGTGGCTAGATTTGTTACCCGTAGGTTCGTTGGACAAACGAACATCACGGGATGCTCTGAGAATTAAAATTTCAATCAGTGAATGCAAGGAGACATTCCTTCCCGAAATTATTTTTGGGAAGTTTAGAGAACTCTCATCTGGAACATACTGTAGAACGAACCTAATGCCAAAAAGTACATCTCACGTAAGACAAAATAAGAGAAATCAGGGCTCGTACGGAGCCATATAGACAGACGTTTTCACCTCCCTCCATTTGCAAATGGAACAGGACAGAGGACGGCTGACAGTAGGACAGGTTACTCTCCAGCATGGTCCGTACGGTATCTCGAGATGTAATGGAAGTTTTAACAGGAACGAGGATATCAGAGTCCCTTAATATGATCTATAAGATGTGTCTATGACGAAGTGACAGTCTGTATACATGTAAATGAACGATTATGAGCATAATTTGTACAAATAGGGAAGTCGGACGAGGGTGTGGCTTTTTACTTATTTAAAACATTGATATCGAAGGTTTATGTAGACCTTTGAAAATGGAAAATTATTTTAAGTTCAGTGCTTTACGTATGTGGTAGTACATTACACAGGATATAGAAGATAAAAAACAGGGCGAAATTTTTATTTTAAGCAATGTAGCAGCAGTATATGGTTACAAAATTTCTTATCGAGGGATCGAAGATAATGTCATTTCATGGAAAGAGCGCGTTGAGAACAAGGGTAGTAACGGGAGATAAATTTACAAAACAAATGAAACATGTAATTTTATATTTCAGTTGAGAATTAAATAGACCTAGGTGATAAATTGAACAAACCTGAATGTACTTGAGAAAGTATCAAAAACAAGTCGAGTAGGACAAATGTATGTAACTTTTCAACACAGTTGCAGTCCCGTTTGTTGTATACGGAAGCGAATAAATCTACACTCCTGGAAATGGAAAAAAGAACACATTGACACCGGTGTGTCAGACCCACCATACTTGCTCCGGACACTGCGAGAGGGCTGTACAAGCAATGATCACACGCACGGCACAGCTGACACACCAGGAACCGCGGTGTTGGCCGTCGAATGGCGCTAGCTGCGCAGCATTTGTCCACCGCCGCCGTCAGTGTCAGCCAGTTTGCCGTGGCATACGGAGCTCCATCGCAGTCTTTAACACTGGTAGCATGCCGCGACAGCGTGGACGTGAACCGTATGTGCAGTTGACGGACTTTGAGCGAGGGCGTATAGTGGGCATGCGGGAGGCCGGGTGGACGTACCGCCGAATTGCTCAACACGTGGGGCATGAGGTCTCCACAGTACATCGATGTTGTTGCCAGTAGTCGGCGGAAGGTGCACGTGCCCGTCGACCTGGGACCGGACCGCAGCGACGCACGGATGCACGCCAAGACCGTAGGATCCTACGCAGTGCCGTAGGGGACCGCACCGCCACTTCCCAGCAAATTAGGGACACTGTTGCTCCTGGGGTATCGGCGAGGACCATTCGCAACCGTCTCCATGAAGCTGGGCTACGGTCCCGCACACCGTTAGGCCGTCTTCCGCTCACGCCCCAACATCGTGCAGCCCGCCTCCAGTGGTGTCGCGACAGGCGTGAATGGAGGGACGAATGGAGACGTGTCGTCTTCAGCGATGAGAGTCGCTTCTGTCTTGGTGCCAATGATGGTCGTATGCGTGTTTGGCGCCGTGCAGGTGAGCGCCACAATCAGGACTGCATACGACCGAGGCACACAGGGCCAACACCCGGCATCACGGTGTGGGGAGCGATCTCCTACACTGGCCGTACACTACTGGTGATCGTCGAGGGGACACTGAATAGTGCACGGTACATCCAAACCGTCATCGAACCCATCGTTCTACAATTCCTAGACCGGCAAGGGAACTTGCTGTTCCAACAGGACAATGCACGTCCGCATGTATCCCGTGCCACCCAACGTGCTCTAGAAGGTGTAAGTCAACTACCCTGGCCAGCAAGATCTCCGGATCTGTCCCCCATTGAGCATGTTTGGGACTGGATGAAGCGTCGTCTCACGCGGTCTGCACGTCCAGCACGAACGCTGGTCCAACTGAGGCGCCAGGTGGAAATGGCATGGCAAGCCGTTCCACAGCACTACATCCAGCATCTCTACGATCGTCTCCATGGGAGAATAGCAGCCTGCATTGCTGCGAAAGGTGGATATACACTGTACTAGTGCCAACATTGTGCATGCTCTGTTGCCTGTGTCTATGTGCCTGTGGGTCTGTCAGTGTGATCATGTGCTGTATCTGACCCCAGGAATGTGTCAATAAAGTTTCCCCTTCCTGGGACAATGAATTCACGGTGTTCTTATTTCAATTTCCAGGAGTGTAGTTGGCTGGAATAAAATTATTAAATGTCCCTCAGAAACAGAGATAAACAATGGTGTAAGACAGTAACTGGAAGTGGAATTACTTTTGGCTAAAATAAAAACAAATAACAGAATGCGTAGACACAGATTACCACCTGCAGCCATGAGCTATGCCCCAAACGGAAAAAAAGGTTTTACGAAAACTGAAAAAGAGATGTTCAACGCAAGATTCTTTCTCCTAACCTGCTTCTTGAATGGAAAATGAAGGAGAAGATAATGATGAAAAAAGGAGAAGAAGGAAAGGAGGAGACGATTGTTAGGAGTGTCTACCTTAGTTATGACCAAACTGCAAGAAGAATAAAGTAATGTTGGGTCATTATTAACACTTGTGGGGCATCATTAGTTACTCCCTCCTACACGTAAGAGGCAGATTCATTCTCCACTGCCCATTAGTGGAGCCTTGCTCTCCCCCAACTATGCGTTTTCGTGAACTTCGCTGTCCACCTGTGTTTGGTTTCCCGCCCTTGTGGTTTTTCTTCCTTCTACATGTGGCAGCAGTGATGTGTATCGATATTTGCGCCGTGTACCATCTTTGGTTTGGTGCATATAGTTTCCGGCAAGGGGGTCTGGAGTTAGTTGCGGACAAGGCAAGTTATCTCCGCGCGGTGCTGTCGGCTGGGGCCGCTGGCAGACCCAGGACGTCCAAGTTTAGTGGTTTAAACTACCCAAGCCACGTAAATTCATATTGCGGTGGTTCACTTCGGTGGTTTGCTGTTGAGGAGGTTTGCCGGTGAGCAACACCGAATGGTTTTACTGCTGAGATTTAGCCGCCTTGCGGTGCAGTTAACTATTTTGGCCGACTACGATTTGAGTGCACCAGCGGAATTTTCTGTCTTGTGGTTGTTAGTGTTCTGGTTACCTGCCCTGGGCACTGATGTAAATTCAGACAGTGTTCTTTTGGGTGAAGTTAACTGTTACGATGTTTCAAATTCAAGTGTACCAGGGGAATTTTAGGCCAAGTGGCCGTTAGAGTTCCGGTTACCTGCCCTGGCCACTAACGTAATTTCTGCCAGCGTCCTTTCCAGTTGTCGCTGTCCAACATGTTGTGTAATTTTGACAGCTAATACATACTCCATTATGGATTATCACGTTTGTAACATTGCCGGTTTGAGTTATCATGTACTGATTGATGGAGAGCAAGTCGTTGTGTCGGTCGGTCCGTGGTTGTTCCCTGGTTGGATTCGACGGATCAAATATAGTTGGGCTCACCACCTGTCTCCCACCTGTCTCACCTGTGAACGAGGGCAGACTGACTTCCCTGGAGGCCTTCTGAGTGCCACCGGTGTTTAATTATCCATTGTCAGCTATTTTAATTTTAGGCTTATGGTTATTTATTTGGTTTTCTTAAAATTTTGCAAAATTAATTTTAAATTTATATTTCAAGATTAAACACTGCGGCCTTCTGCCTTTAAAGATTATGGTAATATATTTTAAAATTTTGAAGTTTAAATGTGGCCCTCAGCCATTGGTTTGCACCTTGCATATATTGCTTCTTTTAATTATCTTATTGCAATTTTAATTGGATTTTTATCTTGTTGATTTTTAAGATTTCTTGTTATTAAACATGCTGGCCTTCTGCCTTTAAAGGTCTATGGCAATATATTCTGAAGTTTTGAAATTTAATTGTGGCCCTCAGGCATTTCTGTTGCACCTTGCATATGTTGCTTTTTGGGTTTTAAATTATTTTATTGCTATCTTAACTCAATTTTTGATTTTTTAACATTTTTTGGTGGCATTCTGCCTTCAAAGGTCTATGGTGATATATTCTAAAATTTTGGAATTTAATTGTGGTCCTCAGCCATTGGTATTGCATTTGGCGTATGTTGTTTTTTGAATAATTTCATTGCTATCTTAATTGGATTTTTATCTTGTTGAGATTTCTTGTTGGAGGCAATCAGCCGTGAAAGAGTTGCATTCAGTAAAGATTCGGCTCTGTGCTGCTTAGGTTGTAAAGGTTATTAAATTACAATAAATGACAATCAGAAGCAGAAACTGACGTCAACCCTTGGCCCTTTCCACACTCCTATTACTTGTTCTGCCCAGCGGGTTTAGCGGGCGTCACTCTGCATACAGACGAAGTGAGAAGTCAATGGTTAAGACATTGGACGCACATTCAAAGTGATATATACGCTCTCTGTGCTGTTCTAATCGCTAAATGCTAATGCTGGGTTGGTTCCTTTGAAAAGAATGTTGACAGTCACCTTTCTGATGTCTCTACAATCCGAGCTTGTGCTTAATCTTTAAAGACCTCGTTATCCACAGGACATACTTTCTATGCCCTGTAAGGTAGGTATGATGAAAGCGAGTCCCTTGTACATGCCAAATTTCTTGATTTTTTACTGTCTCTAGTAGGACACTGCCAGTCCATCAACAAGATATGAAACGTTGACGCATCAACGGGCTACAAGTCTTGAACGTGAGCGGATAACGCCTTCTTCGGACGTCGCAGGTAGCGAGTAACTGCTTTCACGGCAGCATTCCGCTTCCTACCATCTCGCGGTCATCTCGGCCGATGTTTTCATCAGCCTTTATTGCCTCGGAGCTGCGCAGTTGGACAAATTGAAAGGCCCGTTGCAACAGCCTCCGATGCCACACTCGCCCGCTGCCCCCGATATTGCAATTTTTTTAACTTTCTCCCCTCCTCATCTTCCTCGCATTCCGCCTTTTTCTCCTTCCCAGCCGCTCCCTTCTGTTCTCTGCAGGCGTCTTCGTCCACGGCCGCCTGCCTCTTGCGGCCATCGCGCCGGCAGCAAACGGCCTGTGCCCACCGGGCGAGCCCCCTGCAGAATTTCTTATTTCCATCCAGTTAAGCACACCGTTCCGCTATTACGCGCCCTGGACATTCCGCACCGCCAGTCAGCGCCGCTTAACTCAGACGCTGGCCGGGCCGCGGCACTGTGCGTGCGCCTCACTACCCTCTGTCAAATATTTCTTCTTTCTTTCAGCCCCCTTCACCGTTTAGCCCTTCTCCCTAGCCGCCGTTCCGACAAAGTAATGCCAGTCGCCAGTCTCAGAGAATTGCTGGATTCTTGTTTCCAGTCAGCTGAATGTCAGGTATGCTGGCCGTTGGCAGTATGTATGAAATTAAGAGATAGGAAAACATATATGGTACTGTTAAAGCTAAATCTATAGTTCACATTCCTTTGTGAGATAACAGTGAATGAGTAGTTACAGGCCGCCACTGACTTTAGTGGAGATGTTAACCTAGTTACTACATATGCGTACCGGCCGCGGTGGCAGAGCGGTTCTAGGCACTTCAGTCCGGAACCGCGTGACTGCTACGGTCGCAGGTTCAAATCCTGCCTCGGGCATGGATGTGTGTGATGTGCTTAGGTTAGTTAGGTTTAAGTAGTTCTATGTTCTAGGGGACAGATGACCTCAGATGTTAAGTTGCATAGTGCTCATAGCCATTTGAACCATTTGAACTACATATTCATATGAAACGTAAACTTACCGTAGACATACTTGGCGAACTAGTTCAGATTTCTCCCATAGACCATGAATTGGAAACATAATATACCTATGATGGGACACCTCCGCATTTTACTGCCCATGTAGTACGGAACCTACACTGAGTTGGCAATAGACATCGAACAGCGATATGCACGTATACAGATGGCAGTAGTATCGCGTACACAAGGTATAAAAGACAGTGCATTGGTGGAGCTGTCATTGGTTCTCGGGTGACTCATATGAATAGTTTTCCGGCCTGACTATGGCCGCACGAAGAGAATTAACAGACTTTATTAAACGCGGAATGGTAGTTGGAGATAGATGCATGGGACTTCCATTACCGAAATCGATATGGAACTCAATATTCCACGATCCACAGCGTCAATTGCGTGCCGGGAATATCTTTCGGAAATTACCTCTCAGCCGGCCGTGGTGGCCGTGCGTTTCTAGGCGCTTCAGTCCGCAACCGCGTGACTGCTACGGTCGCAGGTTCAAATCCTACCTCGGGCATGGATGTGTGTGATGTGCTTAGGTTAGTTAGGTTTAAGTAGATCTAAGTTCTAGGTGAGTGTGACCTAAGATGTTAAGTCCCATAGTGCTCAGAGCCATTTGAACCAATTACCTCTCACCACGGACAACACAGAGGCCGACATAACTTAACGATCGAAAGCAGAGGCGCTTGCGTAGATTTGTCAGTGCTAACAGACAAGCAACACTGAGTGAAATAACCACAGAAATCAATGTTGAACTACGACGAAGGTATCCCTTAAGACAGAGCGGCCGAATTTGGGGTTATTGGGCTATGGTAACAGACAACAGACGCAAGTGCCTTTGCTACCAGCACGACATCGTCTAGAGAACCCCACCTGGGCTCATGACCGTATCGGCTGGATCCCAGACATCTGGAAAACCGTGGCCTCGTCATGAGTCTTCATTTCAGTTGGTAAGAACTGATGGTAGTGACGCAGACCCTGCGACCCTATGGACTCAAGGCACTGTGCAAGCTGGTGGTGGATCCCTAATAATGTGGGCTGTGTTTACTTGGAATGGACTGGGTCCTCTGATCCAGCCGAACCCATCATTGACTGCTAATGGTTATCGACGGCTACTTGGAGGCCATCGGCAGCCATTCATGGATTTCATTTTGCCAGACAACTGTGGTAATCTTATTGATAATAATGCCCCACGTCACCAGGCCACAACTGTTCGCGATTGGTTTGAAGAACATTCTGGATGATTCGAGCGAATGATTTTGGCACCCAGATCGCACAACATGAACCCCGTCGGACAGTTATGAGACTTAACTGAGAGGCCAGTTCCTGCACAAAATCTTGTTCCGGGAACACTTTCGCCACTGTGGACGGCTACAGAGGCAGCATGGCTCAGTATCTCTGCAGTTGACTTCCAACAACTTGTTGAGTCCCTGCCACGTCGAGCTGCTGCACTATGCCGGGCAAAAGGAGGTCCGACACGATACTAGGAGGTATCCCATGAGTTCTGTCACCTGTGTGTAATGCGACAATATGGTGCAACATGGATCACCTGATCTATCACTCGAATTTTTCAGTGTAACATCATCTCAGAAATGAAATGTACAGCAATCCTATTGATACGCTTAAAGACCTTGAACAGCGAACTGCACAGTCTTATCTAGATTTACAAGATGCCCTGGAGTGTTTAAAAGAATTCGTAACTCATTTCAAAGAAGTGTGCAGTATTGCATCAAAATACAATAATGAACCGTAAATCATATCTTTACCAGCTCGAGTATATTATATCGAACGTGCTAAAGCAGTAATGTATATCTTGTAAACGTGGGCCACACATGAAATTTGAAACCAATTAGATGGGTGCTTGATCGTAAAGTTTACAATTCATATAGAGCATCCTTGACTAGTAAACAAATCGTCCTTGATCCCAGGTTCAAACCTATCCACTGCTTAAATCTTGAATAAAAATCATCAGCAATGATGGCCGAAGACTCTCGATACACAGATTCCCCCGTTCCGCCAACGAATTTCCAAAACAGTGCGGAGGAGCGGACAGAGGTTCAAGGCACTCTCGTGGCGTTCGGGTGGAAAATTGCTGCTAAAAGACGGAAGAATCGGTAGTGATCAACGCCATTAGAATGCAATTTAACCACTGGATTAAAATCACATAATATGTATCCACATGCATTCACACGTTGGAACATGTCGGCATTAGTACTTTGAGGCCCCATAAAAGTTTTGTTAATTTTATTATTACGACTTTCCATCTGTTAATACTACATTCAATGTCTCCCTTTGTTATGGTACAGTATGTAAATAGTGATCTTTCTGCTTATGACGAACTAACAGCCTCGGCAATTGAGTCCCCAGTCTTGTTTTAAATAATAATTTTCATCTTGCGGACATATCAGTTTTCCACTCCATAACGTACTTTAGTCACGTATCTTCCTACTTCGTTGTAGTTAAATTTGCTTACTATTATCAAATCTTTTAATCCCTGTCTGAGAGTTGGAGAGGCATAAGTTCGATTTCCGCGGCTTCGACTGAATACAATATTTGTGATACCCACACAATGGTTGATATGTGGCAGCAGTGTGGCAGTCCTGCCCCAACTCCTGGTAGATTTCTGCAGGGCTTACTTATATGTGCCCTTTTAACGCTGCCTAAGTTGTACTTGGGCTCTTGCAAGACGGTCGCCCATCTGCCACACATAAAGTAGTTGTTGGGTATTACAATTTCCGTTTCCAATCGAAGATGCCGAAATTGAGATTATGCCTCCTCTTACCTCTCAAGTACGACGTTGTAATTCAAAATTGATATAAAGCATAGAAATCATAAAAATAACAAATAGATCTTTAATGGCGTAAAATAAAAAACTCAATTTTCTTATGGAGTTATGAGGTTCAGAGCAGTTTCCTTGCTATTTATTTTAATTCTAGGAGATGTATATCATACTGCTTCCATCGCCATATGATAGGGAACTTTGGTTTCTTTACACTGAGAATTACAGATAATAGTCAGTTGCATTTATGGATGACGATTTAAGGTGCTATTCCGGAAGCGGTACCCTGCATTTCTTGTTTTATTTCTTGTATATTTAGTAATCGTATTGACACTGTAATTATTTTTTTTGCCATCACATATTCTGATAATGAGTTCGCAGAAGCACTTTCAGTGTACAAGGAGATCACGTAAAGTGAAATCCATAAGCAAGATTGGTTTTTAATTACAAAATTTATCGCTGACCGTAAGGAGCTTTTATTGTACATTCGGACCATCTGCAAGCCACATCTTGGGCGAGTGAATCTAATTTGAACAAGAGATTTCACAACGCAATTTGATTACGGATCAGAATTCAGTTTAAAACGCTGTCACTTGAAGCTTGATGCTGTCACAAAATATTTGTACGCCTTCCTGAATTTCAAGCGCAGTACCGGGAAGCAATTCGTTGCTTGGTGCTTGGTAGTTCATCCGACCAACGTTCCCCCCGCCCCCTCCCCCCTCCCCCCCCCCCCCTACAGACAAGTTCAGTATAATTTATTCAATCCAGTAATTCCCTACACTACCTTCTGTGACTATATCACAAATATGTGCAACGCTGCAAAGCTGGTTTTGCGTATATTTCGTAAAGATACTAGTATGGCTTTAATGTACTAGGACAAGTTACAATACAGGTATGCCCCGTCATATTTTAAGCACATGTTTCTATATCCATGAAGCTAAAAGTTCTAGTTATGACTTATTTTATTGTTTTAAGACGTAATCTGTCCACTGGTTGTATTTATTTCATTTCCCATGTTTTGCTTCAGATTTGAAGACGGTCATTATAGACTGAAACAGGTTGTCTAAGGAGCAAAACCGTTGTGACCATTGGCGGAAGCAAGAGAACTTTGTTCTACAATACTTGTATAGCTGTTTTAATCAACGGCTATGCCGCAGCTTGTGAAATTGTATTTCCCCCTAAATCACATTTCCCCGAATTTCAACTGCGTCTCTCGTGAATCATGATTATAATACGCAGAATGGAAGTAGATATGTTAAGTGACATGTTTAGGTTGTGCGTCAGACACATTGAAACCAGTGTTTAATGTATAAAATTTTAGGTACCAGAGCGCACCTGTTCAAACATTAAAACCCCCCTCTCCCCTCCACCCCCACCACCCCGGCCTCCCTCTCAGCCATTAAAGTTGAAAGTTTAGATTTACTTTTTAAATTTATGGTGAAACTTACAATGAGATATTATTTTGTAGAAAATACCATTCTGAAATCTAGGTTCTTAGAAAAAAATTTCTTGTAATCAAAAGAGTAAAACCGTGAAATTCCTGGCTGACATAAACAAAAGGCGGTCGCCACGAAGTTTACCCAATGTACCGATTATAACTAAGGACGGAAGCGCAAATTTTATACATACGTTGCGATTTAATATAAGTGTACTATTTTAAATTTCCTGTGCCGACCTATTCCAGTGAATTCAAAAAACATTCCCTGGCAAGTATCGGAATGCCGTTTCGCCGCGTTCCCGTTGAAATGAAGTCCTTTTTGGAGAACTGATTTTCATCCCCGTAGGTGGTTTTAAACCGATGTCAAATAGTCCTTAGTATTATTCACTTCCTCCTTGCAGCTTCCGAAAATATTCGCAAGTTTACATGTGATTTCCGATAACGCTAATCCCTGTTTGATTGCCGCGTTCGTCTGAGTCTCAAAATCACAGCCTCAACACAAAACCATCAAGAAGGAACAGCACATAACTCGCGGGAGCTCGTCACAGTCCCGCGTTTATGCCCCCAAGTTCCTGTTCCCTCACAAAGGGAAAAAAGAAGTTCAGTGAACTCGTGGTATGACGAGTACTCCGTTATCAGTTTACAACCCCTCTTTGAGATTAGGGTCTCGCACATAAACGTTAAAAGGACGGAGACGTATCAGACATAAAAAGTGCAATAATTTTCGGGAGCGCGCACGTGGTAATGGGTTTTACGAGCGCCCACCTCGCGGAGGAGCCTGACACTTGGCCGCGGTTCGCCAGGAGCGCACTCCGCTTTTTATGGCGGCCGCGCCATCTGACACGTCTGCACGCACGGCCGGACTCAAAGTAAGGCCCGGCTGAGGTTTGGAAACAGTGAAGTAATGAGTCGGAACAGACGTCTCGGGGGCATCCCCAATCCTCGTCTACTAAGTGATACTGATTTATGTAAGAAATAGTAAACTCCATGCAAACAGGTCTTGAAGGCTTAAAAGCACCGACCGACCGACCGCCGTGTCATCCTAAGCCCATAGGCGTCATCGGTAGCGGATATGGGAGGGCATGTGGTCAGCACGCTGTTCTCCGTTTACGAGAGTGAGGTCGCAACTTCCTCGATATGCCTCACAAGCGATGAGTGCACGCCGCTTTGCCAACAGTGCTCGCTAGATCCGAACGGTCACCCATCCGAACGGTCACCCATCCAAGTGCTAGTCATGTGAAGGGAAACGGTGTTACCACTGTGGCAAGGTTGTCGGTGATACTAATTACAAAGTCCGTGGTACGTTTCAAAATAATCGGTGCAGATAACATATGAGACAGTACGTGTAAGATATAATCTCAAAGTTTTATATGATATTTAGAGGAGACTTTTCTGGAACCTCTTTTGTTGAGGCGTGATGCCTCTTGCAGAACTGTTCTGCTGCTATACTAGCTGAAGACCTATCCCACTTTTTACTTGTTATGTCTTCTCCCTGCTCGCAGAGTGTCTCTTCTGTTCTGGATTTGAATTCGAGTAGATCGTTTTGTTTATTACGGGTATTTCGAAACTGTCGCAGTATCTCTCCGCAGGTGGTGCACGTGCTTTGGAATTTCCTTATGCATTTCGTGGAGCATAAAATCGCGTTAATAGAATAAAAGCTTCAACGTATTAGAAGGTCATATCAATTTATACTAATTAATAAAATGAAATGAGGCGGGATGTCCACGTAATTGTTGAATACTTGTAGTACATTTTATGTACGTAAATAATTAACACAATTGATAATCGAAGTATTCTCGTGCTACATATCAACTGAAATATTTGCTTCCGCTTCAGTTGATTTCATCTCTTGCGTGCGCCCACATAGGTACGCAGACGCTTAATGGCACGTATTTTACTCAAACAATATATTCGAATTCAACTGAACGTACAACCAGTCTATTACATCGAAACGTGATCTGCATCACGTCTCGTTTACTATAGAACAAACAAATAATTTTCAGAACTGCACTTCCCTTTGAGTGTAGCTGTAGTGATCCAAACAACGTCTGTAACGTATCGTGTGTGTGTCGTTAATAAATGCCCGAACAGGAAGTTTCTCTGGAAGTGCCCGAAACAGGAGACGGAAACACAAATGAGAGGCTTTGGTAGCTTCGTATAGAATCTACAACCAGCGTCAATATCATTTACTAAGTCGCTTTGCTATGTGACGAATTCGCGAAGCTCAGCATTAAGAGGTAAATTGTTCATAAACTGCAATTACGAACTAATCATTTAATTGTAATCAGGCGAGAATGGAACCAAAGGCACTGACTTGAACTCAGATGTAAAAATACAGTTAACACAGTGAACTAAACTTAGTTACAAAACTAGTACAATAATTGGCACTGAACATGTGGACTTAGAAGTTAATTGTTAGCAAAACGGTTAGTGTAATGAATAGCTTCGCTTTACTCTCCGTATTGCTGTTATTGATTTTAGAAATACTGATTTTCATAAATAACTGTTTTCTATCATAGTAATTTTTATGGAAAGTTCATAATGTGTTATTTAGCGAAGAATAAGTAACTTTACACTACACTGTTACGTAATTTGTATATGTGAGCAGTTTGCAATACACACAAAACACGTAAAATATATTTTAGTGGGGTTTTTAAACTGTTATTGTTATTTTGTTTTGAAATTATTTGTTTTTGCAGTATTTTGGCTTTTAAAAAGTTTGAACTGAAATGCAAATCTGAATCAAATTTAAATTATCTTTGGCTAAATGTGTCGTCAATTAAATCAAGAAAAATTACGTGCTTGAAAAATCATGTAAAAATATTTTTTCAAACATTGAAATTGGAACGCAATTATTACCATCATAGGTTTTTTTCTAGGCTTCTCTACCAGGATTCTCTGTTTGCGAGTATGATTTTGGAGCTCGATTTACGCCTAAAAGCTATCGGACTTCATTTTGCAAAAAGTGAAATTTTCGATGCGGGTTCTATTCTGAAAGCAAACCAAACGTATTACACTGATTGGTGACGTTAATATGCGGTCATTCACCAACAGATACCCCACACAAAGTAAGTCACATTTACTTATCAGATTCATTAAAAAAGGAAAAAAGGCATGATTAGTCGTAATGATAAACACAATGAAATTAAATAATTATTATTACGCAAAATGAGCACAAAAAACGGAATCTCTACGTAACACAGATTATTGCGACTGTACCGTACAATGGCTGAACAGGAAGAGAGCGAACAAAAGGTTGCCGGTCCTGTTGATTTAAAATTAGATAGATAATGAATTTACAGAGAGGTTTTATTGTAATCGTAGTGTCTATCAAGCAGCGATGAAATGGTCTCAGCGTTACTGCGAGAAAACACACATTCAAGAAATCCGCTAACACTTGGGAAGAATTCCAGTATCAGTATTTAGCTGGTAGACAATATTCTTTAACTAGTTATTCTACCAAGCAACAAAGTTCACTGCTGTTAAACGAAAGTTTTTGATAGTTCTCAGTCTTTTAGATTACACTTCTTTATCTCAGATACCGAAACTACATAAGATCTCAATATTTTAGTATTCCTTCACTGGTGGTACTCTTGGAATCAATAATAGTGATAGGATACGACCCTATTAGGTAAATTATTTGGGAAAAGTTCATTTACAGTATTAACACTTGCTGCGTTAAACATTCTGTCAGTCAATTATGAACAACTACTACGCTGGCTAGCCTTGCACAATCTAAAGATGAAACCGGTCGGATCTTATTTTTATGAGCTGATAAAAGTGTGATGTAAGGTGTTATTCGTCAACAATGTATGGCCACAGGTTCTCTTTTTCGTCGTTCCATATATCGGGTTCGTGCCCAGAGTACCCTTCTTGAATATTAATCTCTCCTCATGAAAATGCACTGCGCCCAATTACAACCACGTGATAGGCCGTAGTTTATTCCTTATAAGTTCACCTAATGACATCACAGTTACATTATGGTTACACAGTTACACCATGGATATGAGCAGAAAATAATTAGTCACTGTGTTGTTGTGTTTGAATTCCAGCAATTAGAGAGATACGTAAAACCCATAATTTCGTGCTGCTCAATGGTCTGGTGTAAGTCCTTCGACTGGACGCCGCTTCGGCGACTTGCGTGACCTTAACCCACACCAGTTACTCAACCACGGAATGGAAACATACAGTTTAACGTGGTATCCGAGCCATGTGTGGTTACCGGGGATTTCTCACCTAGTTCAGAGGTGAAGGCTAGATTAAGGGTGTATTCTCCTCAGTTAGCTTATAAAATAAGCGATTTTTACTGTTTCTTTTGGGAACAACTAATGAAGCAATCAATGTAAGTCTTTTCGCAGATTATTTATTGATTCCTGGACTATATTTCTTGGTATGTAAAGGAAGTACAGTCATCTTTAAGCTCCCCCTCCTACCCCCCCCCCCACCTTTATTGATTCTTGGACAATATTTTTTTATTTGTAAAGGAAATCCAATCATTTTTGAGCTCCCCCTCTCACCCCCCCCCCCCCCCCCTTACTTGAGGAGTTCAAATTACTCCGTCCAAAATGAGGTGTTTCCACGACGGAAGTCCAGCAGTCTGCAAATCTTATCTGAAATGACTTCCGTTATGGACATACTTCATTTTGCACAGAACAGTTTTAGCTACTTGGAAGGAGGGGTGCTTAACGATAACTGAATTTCTTTAAAAAAATCAGAAGATGTTGTCTAAGAACAATAAATAGAGTGAAAAAAGATTACGTTGATTGCTTCATTGGTGTTTCCATCACGCAAAAACAGTTTGCTTTTTAGGGTGACGGAGGACAATGGGCCCCGAAAACTAAATGAATGCTCTGACCGCTGGACTACATTCTAAGCATTATAATATAGGAGCTACTACTAAACTTGCCACCAAATAGTCTTGGGCCAGTGTAATTGAAACGAATTGGCTGTGAAATTACTCACAGAAATTCCAAATGCTTCAATGGTGTTAATCTGCATTAAGTGACCATGTTTCTGGATGTCGAAGCTGGGATCAATGCTCTGGAATGTAATAATGCTTTGCAATAGTTGTGCATTATTAAAGCTTACAACGATAAGAATCTTAAAAGTTATTAAACGGGACAAAACATATGCCTAAGTAATTACACACATGTTTTAACACTCAGTTGTTCGTGTTCCCTTACTTCTGCGATTAATGAATTTGACTCAGCAGATGTTTGCTTCTCTTCAAGTTTAAGAACTCGCAGAAATCCTAGTAACTGTGTTCCAAATTAACTTTCGTCATTAGTATTGTCTTCAACGTCTCTGCAGGCATTTGAGTTTTCTCGGATGTTCATATCTTATTCGTCAAAGAAAAGACACGCCTGATACAGCACAAATTCCACTTCCTTAGAAATATTTTCGTAAAACATATGTTTGGATGTGTAGTGCTGGAACATATGTACCCGACGCACATCACCGACAGTTTTTTCCTATCCTCCCTTTCTCTCTTTACTGAGGTATGACGAATTGCTGAATGTCAATTTACTCTTGAAGTAAGCCATTATCATTAATTTTGCAGCTTGTTAGCACATCTGTAAGAGACTCGTAGCATTTTTTACCTCATACAATGTAGGTACACAGTTCAAAACACCCCATCTGCTGTGTGAAAAGGCATTAAAACGATCCTTTCACTGTTCACTGTATTGTGTACTGTAATCACAAACTTCACAGATTGTTACAGTGGTCTTAATAATATTTATACACCATTAAGATTCAAGTTTACTTCAAGCACTTCTTATAACGTGTGGCATGAATTCGGTTTTCCGTTTTCTTGTCATATTCATTCTTAAATCACAAGGTGCTTTTCCAGCCTCTACAATCATCAAATGCTGTCCTTCTACCTTCATTACTTCTTCAGGAGAAGTTGATGCTGCTCATGTAACAACGTAAGGAGAACTGAGTAACATGGGTTTTCAAACATTGTGTTTACTGTTGTGTGGCACTTTTATTTATCCAAAAAATGTGATTTTAGTGGTCCATAAAGTTGAAAAATCCCTCAATGCTGGCATCAAGGCCAACCAACTAATATTGTTGTATCCAAGCAATTGTTTGAACTCACATGACAGAGAATTTGACTTCATTTCTAAATTGTAGAGATGTAAATGCAGTGCCTACGGTGACTTCCTCCATGGAAGATTATTAAAAAAACAGAATTTAGAAATATTTTGAAGAAACAGACCAAAACACGTCGTGAAAAGTTGGTTATGTGTAGATGAGACTAACAGAAAAATGTACTGAAATAAAGCAAACAGTCTTTCAATCTGCCAAGAAGTTTCAAATCAGCGCGAAGAGTAAGAAGCCATTATGGGAAAAGAAGTCTTCGTATCGCAGTCGCATAATCTTTTGATTTTTCCTCTTGTAGCACAAATTTAATAAATTTTAATTTACTGCCAGTATGTATTTGGAAGATATAATATTGCGTGGTTCTGTGTCACAACTACAAGAACCTCGAAAGAGAATAAAATTGATGGAAGCCGCTTTATTGCTTGTATATTAATAATAGTTGCCAGTATGCTAGATCTTCCGTGCATAGCATTATGGTAGTCTACCGAACTGATAGCAACACCAGATAAAGCACTCAGAACCATACACTTCCAACTATGGAACATAATGGAGCATCTGAGGTAATTTCCGTGGTCTGTAGTGATTTTAAGAGCACCCTATGGTCACGCGGAAAGGAAAGTGGTACAGTTATAACAACAATATTAGGCGACGAAGTTTCGTAAGTGTAGCAAGCATTAACTCCAGCATGAAGTAGCACACATCCAGATAATGATGCCTGTGCTAGTACAGTTGTATCTGTCTACGACTGATCTGAAGGAGATGAAACGGTACGCGCTTCCCCTGGTTTCGACATTATCTGCATCTGGAAAATAGTGAGCCGGCGTGACCTTTAGTCGAAAAATAGGTTGTTTCCTTTTTTGACATGCTTTAGGGAGATTCTTTACGAAGATTTGTACAGGATGGGGCAGAGAAACTTGCTTATTTAGAAATTCAGTTGAAAAAAAGTGCCCTGGCTAACTCTTCATCGCTCAGTCATTACCACTACGGATAAAGACTTGAGAGTTGGAGAGGCTGTTCATCTTATACTCTAGGCGTGGTGTAAGAAGAGATTTTCTCGAAACTCCGTATCAGAGGGGGTGAAGTAGGGGAAGAAAGGTATTTTGAAAATACGAGTATGTTGTTATTAAGGCAATTTTGAAGCTAGATCTACGGATAATGGTATTTGGCTTCTCTATCAGAAATATATGATTCAGCATTAAATTAAACCTCTATGAGGTTTACATAGTGAGTG
This sequence comes from Schistocerca serialis cubense, assembly GCF_023864345.2. Lineage (NCBI taxonomy): Eukaryota > Metazoa > Arthropoda > Insecta > Orthoptera > Acrididae > Schistocerca > Schistocerca serialis. Next base: position 441,608,521 of record NC_064642.1, on the reverse strand, counting down.
AATTATTTTTAGATAAATCTTTAAAGAACTACTAAAGTACATTTAAAACTACATCTATGACAACTGATATTTGACTTTTAGGTTACAAGTAAAGAAAAGAGGTATTCATTGTTTTTGGAAATTCAACCCCTAAGGGGAGTGAAATAGAGAAGGAACATTCTTTTGGAAATATTTCATTACGCAAGCATCTTTAAGCTAAATCTATGAAAATCTGTATCTAGCTTCTCTGTTAGAAATTAAAAATCCGCTGTTCACTGTTTTTGGAAATCCAGCCCGTAAGCTGGTAAAATGGAGGTGAAAGCTTTAAGAAAAAAAATCGTTATTTAAAAAATGTAAAGCTAGATCTATGAAAATTAGTATTTCACCTCTCGCTTGGATATAAAGAAACATTTGTTTGGGGATGAATGTTTCTACGGAAATACCATCACAAGAACGCAAAAGGCCTGATTAACAACATATTTTGATTCCAGCTACCAGAATCACTTCTTGATCAGAAGTACATTCGGAAAACACCATTCTTCAATGGCCTTAATTAGCATGAAGTTTAGAAGGTGTTATTATTTGTGAACAACAAAAAAATTCGACCTGTGCAGGCAATACTGCCTACGCGAGCGATTCAGCGGGCGGTTATGTAGTACAGATACAGGGTTATTACAAATGATTGAAGCGATTCCATAAATTCACTGTAGCTCCATTCATTGACATATGGTCACGACACACTACAGATACATAGAAAAACTCATAAAGTTTTGTTCGGCTGAAGCCGCACTTCAGGTATCTGCCGACAGAGCGCTCGAGAGCGCAGTGAGACAAAATGGCGACAGAAGCCGAGAAAGCGTGTGTCGTGCTTGAAATGCACTCACATCAGTCAGTCATAACAGTGCAACGACACTTCAGGACGAAGTTCAACAAAGATTCACCAACTGCTAACTCCATTCGGCGATGGTATGCGCAGTTTAAAGCTTCTGGATGCCTCTGTAAGGGGAAATCAACGGGTCGGCCTGCAGTGAGCGAAGAAACAGTTGAACGGGTGCGGGCAAGTTTCACGCGTAGCCCGCGGAAGTCGACGAATAAAGCAAGCAGGGAGCTAAACGTACCACAGCCGACGGTTTGGAAAATCTTACGGAAAAGGCTAAAGCAGAAGCCTTACCGTTTACAATTGCTACAAGCCCTGACACCCGATGACAAAGTCAAACGCTTTGAATTTTTGGCGCGGTTGCAACAACTCATGGAAGAGGATGCGTTCAGTGCGAAACTTGTTTTCAGTGATGAAGCAACATTTTCTCTTAATGGTGAAGTGAACAGACACAATGTGCGAATCTGGGCGGTAGAGAATCCTCACGCATTCGTGCAGCAAATTCGCAATTCACTAAAAGTTAACGTGTTTTGTGCAATCTCACGGTTTAAAGTTTACGGCCCCTTTTTCTTCTGCGAAAAAAACGTTACAGGACACGTGTTTCTGGACATGCTGGAAAACTGGCTCATGCCACAACTGGAGACCGACAGCGCCGACTTCATCTTTCAACAGGATGGTGCTCCACCGCACTTCCATCATGATGTTCGGCATTTCTTAAACAGGAGATTGGAAAACCGATGGATCGGTCGTGGTGGAGATCATGATCAGTAATTCATGTCATGGCCTCCACGCTCTCCCGACTTAACCCCATGCGATTTCTTTCTGTGGGGTTATGTGAAAGATTCAGTGTTTAAACCTCCTCTATCAAGAAACGTGCCAGAACTGCGAGCTCGCATCAACGATGCTTTCGAACTCATTGATGGGGACATGCTGCGCCGAGTGTGGGAGGAACTTGATTATCGGCTTGATGTCTGCTGAATCACTAAAGGGGCACATATTGAACATTTGTGAAAGCCTAAAAAAACTTTTTGAGTTTTTGTACGTGTGTGCAAAGCATTGTGAAAATATCTCAAATAATAAAGTTATTGTAGAGCTGTGAAATCACTTCAATCATTTGTAATAACCCTGTATTTTATTCACTGAACGGCGTCAAACACAACATTTAAATTTTATGTTTATACAGTTTTGAAGATAATATGGCATATGGCGTCCATTATTCTGAAGAGACTGCATTAATCGAACTCGGAAGTTTCTTTCAACACATTTCTGCTTATTGATGGGTATGTTGGCTACAGTTCTTGAATGTTCAAGTGTGCCAGGGTACTGAATGATCGTTGTAAATAAGTGATTTTACATAGCTCCGCAAAATATACTCGCAGGAGGCTTAATCACGCCAACGTGCTGGCCAGTGCAAGGAAGTTCGTGTACCACAGCCAAATTGTAGGGATGAAATTTTTGTTCCTCATGAACAAGCAGACAATCCGGCAGTTGCAAGTGTTGGAGCAGAGCGCTAAGGGATTTGGAAAGCAGAAAAGCTTACCATAGGAATGTTTCACGGTGTCCTTGGTGTACCTGGAAGCCCAGTTATCTCTTCGTTTACATCACCGGTTCCCGCGAAGTTATTTGTCAACGAAAAAATCGACTGTCTTTCAGGAACACGACCACGGGGCGCAACAGTGAAATGGGGTCTGATAGCGCGTTGCGTGGCCACGATTGAGCGATCGTTTTTCTAAATCCGGGTTGACCGTGTGTCAATAGACCATTTTCTTCGAGGTAATTCCTAATGCTCGAACACAATATATGTTCCATAATCCTGATGCATGTGGACGTTAATATTGTTGTTATTGTTGTTGTTGTGGTCTTCAGTTCAGAGACTGATTTGATGCAGCTCTCCATGCTACTCTATCCTGTACAAGCTTCTTCATTTCCAGCTAACTACTGCAGCCTACATCCCTCTGAATCTGCTTAATGCATTTACCTCTTGGTCTCCCTCTACGAGTCCGTAGCTCGTGGTCGTGCGGTAGCGTTCTCGCTTCCCGCGCCCGGGTTCCCGGGTTCGATCCACGGCGGGGTCGAGGGTTTTCTCTGCCTCGTGATGACTGGGTGTTGTGTGCTGTTCTTAGGTTAGTTAGTTTTAAGTAGTTCTAAGTTCTAGGGGACTGATGACCATAGATGTTAGGTCCCATAGTGCTCAGAGCCATCTCCCTCTACGATTTTTACCCTCCACGCTGCCCTCCAATAATAAACTGGTGATGCCTTGATGCATCAGCATATGTCCTACCAACCGACCCATTTTTCTAGACAGGTTGTGCTGCATATTCCTCTTCTCCCCAGTTCCTTTCAGTACGTCCTCATTAGTTACGTGATCTAACCATCTAATCTTCAACATTCTTCTACAGCACCACATTTCAAAAGCTTCTATTCTCTTCTTGTCTAAACTATTTGTCGTCCACGTTTCACATACATACATGGCTACTCTCCATACAAATACTTCGAGAAAAGACTTCCTGACACTTAAATCAATACTCGATGTTAACAAATCTCTCTACACAAACGCTTTTCTTGCCATTGCCAGTCTACATTTTATATCCTCCTTACTTCGACCATCATCACTTATTTTGCTCCCCAAATAGCAAACCTCCTTTACTACTTTAAGTGACTCATTTCCTAATCTAATTCCCTCAGCATCACCCGCCTTAATTCGACTACATTCCATTATCTTCGTTTTGCTTTTGTTGATGTTCATCTTATATCCTCCTTTCAAGACACTATCCATTCCGTTCAACTGCTCTTCCAAGTCCTTTGCTGTCTCTGACAGAATTACAATGTCATCGGCGATCCTCAGAGTATTTATTTCTCCTCTACGGATTTTAATTCCAACTCAAAATTTTTCTTCTGTTTCCTATACTGCTCGCTCAATATATAGATTGAATAACATTGGTGATAGGCTACAATCCTGTCTCACTCCCTTTCCAACCACTGCTTTCCTTTCGACCCCGTCCACTCTTATAACTGCCATCTGGTCTCTGTACAAATTGTAAATAGCCTTTCGCTCCCTATATTTCACCCTGCCACCTTCAGAATTTGAAAGAGAGTATTCCAGGCAACATTGTCAAAAGCTTTCTCTAAGTCTGCAAATGCTCGAAACGTAGGTTTGCCTTACCTTAATCTATCTTCTAAGATAAGTCGTAGGGTCCATATTGCCTCACGTGTTCCAACATTTCTACGGAACCCAAACTGATCTTCTCCAAGGTCGGCTTCTAATGATATGAGCCTGTAATTTAGTGGATTACACCTAATACCTTTCTTAAATACTGGTGTGACCTATACAACTTCCCAGTCTAAGGGTACGGATCTCTCGTCGAGCGAATGGTTGTATATGATTAGTATCAGCATACTTCGAAAGGAACCTAACTGGTTTACAATCTGGACCGGAAGACTTGCTTTTGTTAAGTGATTTAAATTTCTTCACTACTCCTAAGATACCTAGTTCTACTTTACTCATGTTGGCGGCTGTTCTTGATTCGAATTCAGGAATATTTACTTTCTCTTCTTCGGTGAAGGAATTTCGGAAGATTATGTTTAGTAACTCTGCTTTGGCAGCACTGTTTACGATAATATCTCCACTGCTATCACTGCTATATTTCACATACGACCAGAATCTCTTTGGATTTTCTGTAAGGTCCGAGAGAAAGTTTCGTTGTGGAAACTATTATAGGCATTTCACATTGAAGCCAGCGCTAAATTTCGAGCTTCTGTAGAAGATTGCCAATCTTGGAGATTTTGCGTCTGTTTAAATTTGGCATTCTTATTTCGTTGCTTCTGCAACAGTGTTTTGATACGTTTTGTGCTCCAAGGAGGATCAGCTCCGTTGTTTGTTTATTTATTTGGTATAAATCTCCTAATTTCCGCTGATACTATTTCCTTGAATTCAAGCCACATCTGGTCTACACTTAGATTGTGAATTTGGAAGGAGTGGAAATTGCCTTTCAGGAAGGCGTCAAGTGGATGTTTTATCTGCTTTTTTGTATAGGTATATTTTTCGTTTATTTCTGGAGAATTTGGGAATTATAATATTGAATATCGCTACAACAACCCTGTTTTCACTAATCCCTGTATCCCTTTTGATGGTCTCTCTTATCTCAAGATTAATTGTTGCTAAGAAGTGAAGTGTGTTTTCACAAACGTTTACTATTCGCGGGGGGCTCGTGAACTAACTGCACGAAAAAAATGTTCAGAGAATGCGTATGGCACTATTTCGGACGATTTGTAATGCGTAGAGCCTATCTCCGGAATTCAACACGTATTTCCGCCAATGTATCGAGGGTAAATTAAAGTTACCACCAAATATAACTGTAAGATTCCGGCACATGTTTGAAATTAAACTCAAGTTTTCTATGAACCTTTCAGCAATTGTATCATCTGAATTAGGAGGCCGGTAAAAGGATACATTTATTATTTTATTCCGGTTGCCAAGCGTGACCTCTGCCCATACTAACTCACAGGAATAATGATGCATTCTTAACGATCAGATATCAATAGTGTGCAAGGGTGGCATCGCTTTGGCTTAGGTAACAAGGTCGACACCACTCTGGCTCGAAGAGCTCTGCGCAGGCATTGTGTGTGCTGCCTCTGATGGTAACAGTGATATCAGGCGGGCCGGAGCCGCGGCAGGGAATTCGCCGCGAACAGAGTTTCTGGCCTGTTGATTAACGGTGTGCTGGAGGCGACAGGGGACACACTTGGCGTTTTGGGACGTGTACCTCTCTGGAGTTGAATGTGCCAATGCGGCTGCGATTTCTGTCACGTTGAATACGGCACGTTACTGCTTGATTCGCAATTAAATGTGACAAGCACGTGCCTAGAGCAATAGTCCTTCTATCGGAAACGGTAAGCTGATGGTTAGCTAATTATGTTCTCGCTTAGTCACCGTTCTGTATCGCTGGAAACGGTTATAACGTGTTTAAGAAACTGACTGCTGGTAGGCAGGTTACGTGCCGTAGTTCACTGATGTTGTCAGGATGTTGTTGTGTCTTTCATTTAATAGTGAACCGTTTCAGGTAAAGCTTTTCGTGGGGGTTAACGTTTGATATACGCTATATGCTTGGATGATGATGGATTTTTTTTTTCAGCCAAGTGCGTATGTTTAATAGAACCAAGGTGGGCGTTTAGCCGCAGCTAAGTTTGAGGAACATTCTCTGATACCGAAACCAGGAACCAACGAAGATTTTTCTGAAAGGGAAGCAACGTTTCTAAAATCCTTGATGACTAAGCGGCGCATAATTCGGAGCTCCATTCATGATTTTGAAATTATGTTCTTTTAAAGCTATTAAGCTGTATTTTAAACCAGCTCTAGTTTTAAGCTTGATGTATAAACTCTTATTAAGTTGCATTATATCCTTCAGAGATTGAGTTAAATCCTTTGTGAGCCTGGGTTTTACCGCTGTTTGTTTGCTCCTGTGTAGCCTGTTACTGACTTGAGCTTAAGTTACACGTTCTGCTGAGAAGCTCTAAGGAGCGATCTGTAGACTTGTCGTAGCAGGTTGTGTAGTTTAAATTTCCTGTTAAATGGATGCAACAGCTCTCACATTCGTAGCCCAACACCTTCTGTCGTTCCTATCATTTCTTCCTGCTACCCAGTACAGCCTCAGCAGAAAACAGTGGTAAATAACACCGTGGGCACATAACGTTCTGTTTTTCTAGGTAGCGCCAGCACCTTGGATGTGGCTGACAGTTGATGCTTTTGTAGCATAAGTAATACAAATACACTCGTTCCGCATGCCCTACTCATAGAAGGCTTTCTATCATGTGAAATATTCGTTTACGATCGATTTCACATCTGAAAATACTCTAGGACAGAATGGTCAGCATTGGTCGTAATATCATCTGTATTTTATAGCAGAGCTACGTTTCAGCTAACAGCGCAGGTATAATCAGTCCGTTGTAGGTAGTCATGCAGCTTAAGCACAGTTATAACGTCACATAGTACAAGAAGAGCATCAATTGATGCTTGTGCATGCCTAACTTGTAATATGCGTCATTATCACTATGTTGATTCTACATGACTAACTACAACGCACTGATCATAGCTGCACTATTAGCTGAAATTTATGCCTATAATAAAATACAGATGATATTACGACGGATGCTATCCTTCTTTCTGTCCTGGGTTACATCACGGTCATGGAGCACAATCATTCCAATGGAATCAAACGTAGTGAAGGTAAGACTTTCTAGCTGTGACGATACCCAAAGCGACTATTTTCGTTATTTAGGTTTCAAATTACAAAAAATTGGTTGCAATGGCTCTAAGCACTATAGGAATTAACATCTGAGGTCATCAGTCCCCTAGACTTAGAAACTACTTAAACCTAACTAACCAAAGGACATCACACGCATCCATGCCCGAGGCAGGATTCGAACCTGCCACCGTAGCAGGCGTGCGGTTCCGGAATGAAGTGCCTAGAACCGCTCGGCCACAACGGCCGGCTTTCAAATGACACTCTTTCCTACCAGACAGCAGTGCGTTTAATATTAAAAGTAAAGAAAATTAATGTTCTTCATCTCTTAACTTCTCCAAAACCGCGCTGCTGGTCACCAAATTTGCAACGCAAGGAAATATAGCAAATAGAGGTATTTTACGTATCAGCGTCCACAAAGCTTTGTACTACGAGAGGAAGTACATTTGGTTAAAATTGTAAATGGTTTGGGAGTATACAGTGTGCGAAATGCAGTACACAGAAATGCCATCTGTGGCAGCAGCAACGGCTCTTACCTGGTTGGGCACTGAGTCGAACTGAGCGTAGATGACAGATGAGGTTTACGTCATACTCGCTACTTCAATTCTACGGCAGAGTTCATCAATGCTAGTTGGTGCCGATAAGTGGTGAACCAGCCCCTCAGCAGTCCATAGGCAGGTATTGTCAGTTGATGAGAGGTCTCGAGAAAGTGCTGTCCATGGAACCTGTCAGACACAAACATCACAAACAACAAGGGGTCTTGCGTATTCTTACTAAAAGGTACCATCTAGAAGGCGTGGATGACAGGGCACAGACATTGGCCTTAAAGCCTGGTCTACACGTAATGCTTCGTCGTCAGTCGTGCATGTTCATGCACGAGCGACTACAAGACTGACGCAAATCGCGTCGTTACACTATTGAGACTTCCGCTCACTCATTATGGAGGAAGAACTGTTCACACTAATTAGAAAAAAAGACGCTGCTGACATTATTTCGTCTCCATTGTGTTATTTACTAACTACTTTGAACATTTTTTCTTTTGTTAAAAACAAGTAAACCTCATAATAACACGCAAAAAATTACAGTATGTCTAATGCCGGCCGTGGTGGCCATGCGGCTCTAGGCGCTTTAGTCTGGAACCGCATGACCGCTACGGTCGCAGGTTCGAATCCTGCCTCGGGCATGGATGTGTATGATGTCCTTCTAAGTTCTGGGGGACTGATGACCACAGCAGTTAAGTCCCATAGTGCTCAGAGCCATTTGAACAGAATATATAATACTCGTAATAGTAGTCATAGAAACCCAGTTTCCCTAATTTTGTAAGAGGGATGCAACAAATAACGGCCGTCGGCCTCGAATATTAAAACTGATTTTTATTGCTTCTTTTCAGAATCTTCTACGTTCGACCCTGATATCCTCGGGTGTTGGTCTTCGACGTTCAAGAAGGAAAGTAATCAAAGTAACATAAAGAAAGTTTATAAGTGTCTTCTGCTGCAGCTCCATATGGCAGGGACACGTTTACTTTAGCCTTCTCTTTGCAGTAAACTATTTGAAATGAGTTGATCTTTTTGGTGACGATCTCTTTTATTGCTTCTCGACCCACTTCTTTGTACTTACTAACCAAACCGTCGCGTCTGGTTTTTCTCGACCCTATTTCTGTATTCCTTAGATTTTACTTGCCAGAGGGAAGGAAAACTTTGGCAGAGCTCTATGAACTCCGTGAAAAATTCGTTAGTCCAGTGCCGCAACTAAAATAACAGTTGGGCCGTCTACTGTCACTAAGGGTAGACTGGCAGCAGAGCTAAGCTCGAAAGATATAAATGACGTGCCTCTATCTGTACAGTCTTGCCGCCGGTCTTACATGTACATAAAGTTCAAGCCCATCATTCTTTGCCGAATTTCATTAAGTTCACGCAAAACTGTCAAACGCCCACACATAACGTTTTATTTGACAAATCTGGCATGATCATGCAAGACAGACGAGAAAACGTTACTTGTAGACCAAGCTTAACATGTCATAAATATAACGGCTGCTGCCGAAATGCGAATAACAGGTGATAATGATGTGTACACAGAGGTACACGATAAAATCACGCCAGGTGATGAACCTAAGAGAAGCTGGCAAATGCAGTGTGACAAACTTCGTTTTCCACTGAGGCTCCGCGCATGAGTACGAATACACTATGTGATCAAAAGTATATGGACACCTGGCTGAAAATGACTTACAAGTTCATGGCGCCCTCTCTCCATTGGTAATGGAATTCAGTATGCTGTTGTCCCCCCCCCCCTCCCGCCCCCCCTTAGTCTTGGTGACAGCTTCCACTCTCACGTTCAATCAGGTGCTAGAAGGTTTCTTGAGGAATGGCACCCGATTCTTCACTGAGTGCTCCAGTGAGGAGAAGTATCGATGTCGGTCGGTGAGGCCTGGCACAAAGTCGGCGTTCCAAAACATCCCCAAGGTGTTCTACAAAATTGAGGTCAGGACTCTTTGCAGGCCAATCCATTACAGGGATGGTACTGTCGTGTAACCACTCCGCTACAGGCTCGATCGTGTTGTTAGATGCAATCGCCATCCCCAAATTGCTCTTCAACAGTGGGAAGCAAGAAGGTGCTTAAAAGGTCAATTTAGGCCCGTGCTGTGATAGTTCCACGCAAAACTACAAGGGGTTCGAGCCGGCTACGTGGAGACCACAACCGCACCGTAACACCACCGCCTCCAAATTTTACTGTTGGCACCGCACACGCTTTCAGATGACGTTCACTTGACATTCGCTATATCCACACCCTGTCATCGGACCGCCACATTGTGTACCGTGATTCGTCACTCCTCACAACATTTTTCCACTGTACGGTCGTCCATTGTTTACGCTCCTTACACCAAACGACGCGTAGCTTGGCATTTACCGGCGTGATGAGTGTCTTATGAGCAGCCGAGCGACCATGAAATCCAAGTTGTATCACCTCCCGCCTAAATATCATAGTCCTTGCAGTGGATCCTGATGGAGTTATAATTTCTGTGTGATACTCCGGTTAGATGTCTGCCTATTACACATTACGACCCTCCTCAACTGTCGGTGGTCTCTGTCGGTCAACATACGAGGGCGGCCTGTAAGCTTTTGTGCTGTACGTGCCCCTTTAATTTTCCACTTCTCTATCACATCAGTGGACCTATGGATGTGGGAGTGTGGGTATCTCGCGTACAAACGTATGACATAAGTAACATCCAGTCACCTGACCACGTTCGAAGTCTGTGAGTTCCACGAAACGCCCCATTCTGCTCTCTCACTATATCTAGTGACTACTGAGTTTGTCCGTATGGAGTACCTGGCAGTAGGTGGCAACACAATGCACCTAATATTAAGAAGGTACGTTTTGGGGGTGTCCGGATACTTTTGATCGCATAGTATTTATCTATCATGGGGCTGTACGATAAGCAGGACCCGTTTGTAAAGACAACTTGCTGCAACTCCTGTGTTCAGAGCTGTCGTTGGAGGAACAACTGTAGGTGTCCATGCTGCTGTGTCAAGCGAAGCCGCAACAATGATTTGTGGGGCACAAGACATCGTCACGCAGTCGTGTGGGTACTTTCCTGGCTGCAAAGCAGCGGTGCGGCTGTGCAATCATGAACAGCCACGCGAATAATACGTCTTTTGTCTCGGGCGTTAGCTGCGTGGTTCGTTGAGATCCTTCTTGGAGTTGAGTACTGCTCCCCTAAACTTATTAAATTCATTGTCGTTTGCAGTTGTGGGATGCCGACCAACACCAGCAACAATATAGTGGAACGACAAAACTCGTTTCGAGAGATTGCAGAACTTAGATATGTGCTGACTGACGAATGAGAAATCGCTGTGTAATCCTTCCGTACATACAGATTGTTCCTTGTCCGTTCCTAAATTTTTGCTACCTCGGTTATTAAAAAACACAGGAAAGTTAAGGCAGTGGTTGTTATACTTCAGGTGTTTACATAATCTCCCTTCACTTGAGTACAATGCACAAAGCGTTAATACAGCCGTGTGAAACAGTCATCAATGCCCTTCTTTGGGGTGTTTTTCAACTCACGCCTAACATTATTTGAACGTCGACTACATCGTCAGAGCGTTGGCCCTCCACAAGAATTTCTGCAGTTTGTCGTTTGGCAGTAAGGTCGTATTGAGAACAGCAATTCACATCACCACCCATAATTTTTCTATGGGAAAATAGTCAGTTGGCGGCAGGCGTCCATCTGTATTTTTTTCCCCTGCACTCGAGGGGTACTAGACCAACTGTACATGCTTTTCCTTCTTCAAAACGTCCTGGTAAATGTCTTGAATACTGACTTTTTAAGTCTTAATCCATAGTGATTTGTGACACAATAAAGTTGACATACCAACGCCCACTCGCAAGTCACTGGTCGAATACATATTTGCTCTTTACGGTTGTCAATTCAATCTGCCACCGTAGTTATCGCACTGACGTTCTTTATACGCCAGGAATGAAACCAGTCTCGGAACGGCCAGTGTCGATGGTCATATCGAAGCTTGTGATGCACTTAACGTCAATTGGACGTTCGTTGCATGCGTTTTCGTGGTGTTGCTATCTTAATGAGGGCAGTCTACTCGTGTGATTTTGAAATTTGTAACATGTGAGTCTTTTCCAAGTCTAAAATACTAGCACCTGACAATGCAGTAGTTAAATTTCAAATAAGAACTGATGTTAAGATCTACATCACTGTACTTATTATTACAACACCGATACGACTTGTAATAAAGTAAAGACCTTAGCAGAATTCACTTGTCTGGAAGCGCAATTACAATATCTTAAAGACTCGGATAAATATTTCAGATTACAGCATATGTACAACCATTATGCAACATTATGTAGCCTTTCCATCATTTACGAGTGGATGAAATAAGACAAGGATTCAGTGGATAGGGAATCGAAGCTATAACGAACGATAATGATGTGATGGTTGATGAAAGAAGAAGCGTCTTAAAACAAGAACTTAATTTGGAATAGAGAAATGAACTACTACTATTTTTATCTGAAACCTCTACAATGTATGCAGGCTGAGCATTAATAAAACCGTCGAACTGCAGGAACGGATTCCTTACTAGAAATGAAGGAGAAAAGGTTCTCTGGACATGTATCCGGAAATGCGTCGGTGCCGCGCGTTCCTTGTGTGTTGCAGGCTGTGTGATTGACACAGCGTGACAATCCGATATTCATGTCGGGAGCAAGCGGAGATGGTGTTTGTGTACGGCCAAGCAGATGGGAACCGTCGGGAAGCAGCACATCCTGTAGAACCCGATCCTCCACATCTGGCGTAGACACAGTCCATCTCCTCCCTGCGCGTTTGTCTGTCATCCGAAGCTGCCCATGATCACTTAAACGCCCAAAAAGGTTTTGAAACGTTGTGTGTTGTGGCAGGTGTTGGTCAGGCTACCTGTTTTGGTATAGCCGTGCTTCCTCACGATGGTTTCCATCTGCGTAGCAGTATTCAAACACCATCCCGGCTTGTTTCCGACATGAATACTGAACCGTTCTGCTGATTACAGTACGCTGCGTCAATCACATTGCACGCAGCGTACAAGGCACACAAGGCACGTGGTCAGAGGAACCGTCAGTCGTCAGCGCCATCTACCGGGCAACGAGGCACTTACGGACACATGGTCATAGGACCTTCTTTCCTTCATTTTGAGTCAGGAATTCGTTCCTGCAGTTTGTCGGTTTTATTAATGTTCACTCTGTGTTGACGACACTACTTCTATATAACCAAGTAATTAGTGCTAACAAAGAAGATAATCTACAAACAGTAATATATCAACTTCAAGTAATTTGTGCTTCATACTAGTTGCAGACATATGATGACAAAACAAAGCCGATTTCACTTCATGGGAATATCAAAATTTGGTCCCTCGTAGCCATAAATAGCAATATAATTATTTTAATTTTAAAAACAGGGTAGCATACAGTACCACCATTGTTATCAACCCTCGTATCGTGTAGGCTTTTGTTTGTTTTGGTTTGTGTAGCTCAGTGTCCGTTAGACCGTCACTGAGAGAGCACTTCGAACTCCTGCTACTAATCAGCTGAGTACACTGCTCGTTTGCTACATACTTTTACGAGCTTCAAACAGGAGCAACTGCACTAATAGATAGGAACTGTGACTGCTGCATACAGATGTGAGCTGAGTTGGCGACCCTTCGCTCACAGCTCCAGGCTGCGTTGGCTTCCGTCATACAGCTTGAGGCTGCTGCCAATGGTCTTCACTGTGGGGGGGGGGGGGGGGCGGGGGTCACATGCGAAGATGCGAGATACGTCCCATGTGTCCACTGATCGGTCCATTGCTGTGGCTGCTCCAGGTACTGCCTGCACTTAGGTTGACCTCTCACCTGTGGTCGAGTGGGAGATCATTCCAAAGTCTGGCAGGCAACGAAACACTTTCCGGGGGGCCCATCGTAGGGCATCCCCGGTTCGTTTAACGAACAGGTTTCGGGCGTTACCTGTCGCTGATGATGTATTCAAGCCGGATGCAGTCGTCCACCCTGTTCCAGAGGAAGCTTCTCGGTCCGCAAGGTCCGGGCATTCACAGAGGGTGGGTTTGCTGGTAGTTGGGAGCTCCAACGCTAGGCGCGTAGTAAATAAGCCAGTGTGCACTCCGTGTGCATACCCAGGAGAGTCATTCCGGATGTGGAAAGGGTGCTTCCGGATACCATGAAGAGTACAGGGTGCAGCCAACTGCAGGTGGTGACTCATGTCGGTACCAATGACGTGCGTCGCTTTGGATTGGAGGAGATTCTGACTGGTTTCGGGCGGCTAGCGGGTATGGTAAAGACTGCCAGTCTTGTTTCCAAGATTAAGGCGGAGCTCACCATCTGCAGCATCGTCGATAGAGCCGATTGGAGTGTTTGTATCAGGCTCAGGCAGTTCCGTGACCTTGTAGGCTGCAGATTCCTTGACTTGCGCCATCGGGTGGTGGATTTCCGGGATCCGCTTAATAGGTCAGGAGCACACTACACAAAACGGGTCATATCGCTGTTGCAGAAGCAGCGAAAAATGCATGCCAAATTTAAAAGAAGGTAAAATCCCCAAGATTGGGAAAATTTTACAGAAGTTCTAAATATGGCGCGTACTTCAATGCGAGATTCTTTTAATAAGCTCCACAACGAAATTCTGTCTCGAAATCAAGCAGAAAACCCAAAGAGATTCTGGTCATACATAAAGCACACCAGTGGCACAGCGCAATCAATACCTTTACTGCGCGATAACAACGGTGAAGTCACTGAAGACAGTGCCACTAAAGCAGAGTTATTAAACACGGTTTTCGAAACTCCTTCATCAAAGAAGACGAAGTAAATATTCCTGAATTCCCATCAAGAAGAACTGCCAAGGTGAGAAATATAGAAGTAGTTATCCTCGGTGGAGGAAAGCAGCTTAAATCACTTAAAAAAGCCAAGGCCTCCGGTCCAGATTGTCCAGCACTCAGGTTCCTCTCAGAATACGCTGATGTAATAGCTCCATATTTAGCCATTATATACAACCGCTCGCGCACAGAAAGATCCACACCTAAAGACTGGAAAATTGCTCAAGTCACACCAATACCCAAAAAGGGAAGGAGGAGTAATCCGCTGAATTACAAGCCCATATCACTAACGTCGATTTGCAGCAGGGTTTTGGAACATATACTGTATTGCAACATTATGAAGTATGTCGAAGAAAACTATATATTGACACATTGCACGGATTCAGGAAACATCGTTCTTGTGAAACACTAATGGCTCTTTATACTCATGAAGTAATGAGTGCTATCGACAGGGGATGACAAATTGATTCCATATTTTTAGATTTCCAGAAGGCTTTCGCCACCGTTCCTCACAAGCGTCTTCTAACCAAACTGCGTGGCTATGGAATATCACCTCAGTTGTGCGACTGGATTCATGATTTCCTGTCAGAAAGGTCTCTGTTCGTAATAATAGACGGAGAGTCATCAAGTAAACCAGAAGTAACATACGGCGTTCCCAAGGAGTTTTATAAACCCTCTATTGTTCCTGATCTATATTAACGACATAGGGGACAATCTGAGTAGCCGTCTTAGACTGTTTGCAGATGACGCTTTTATTTAATGTCTTGTAATGATCAGATGACCAAAACGAATTGCAAAATCATTTATATAAGGCATCTGTATGATGTGACAAGCGCCAATTGACCCTGAATAAAGAAAAGTGTGAAGTTATTCACATGAGTACTAAAAGAAATTCGCTAAATTTCGATTATGCGATAAGTCATACAAATATGAAGGCTGTAAATTCAACTAAACTCTTAGGTATTACAATTACAAATAACCTAAATTGTAACTGACACATAGATAATTTTTTGGGTAGAGGCAACCAAAGACTGCGATTGATTGGCAGAACGCTTAGGTACAACATGTCTACTAAACAGACTGCTTACACCACGCTTGTCCGCTCTGTTCTGGAGTACTGCTGTGCGGTGTGGGATCCGCTTCAGGTGGGACTGACGGATGACATCGAAAAAGTACAAAGAAGGGCAGCTCATTTTGTATTATCGCGAAATAGGGGAGAGAGTGCCACAGACATGATACGTGAATTGGAGTGGCAATCACTAAATCAAAAACTTTTTTCGTTGCGACAGGATCTCCTAATGAAATTTCAATCGCCAGTTTTCTCCTCCGATTGCGAAAACATTCTGTAGGCATCCATCTAAATAGGGAGAAATGATGGTCAAGGTAAAATAAGAGAAATTTGGCATCGCACAGAAAAATTTTAGTGATCTTTTATCCCGCGCGCCCTTCGAGAGTGGAAAGGTAGAGAGACAGCTTGAAGGTGGTTCATTGAACCATCTGCCAGGCACTTCATTGTGAATAGCAGAGTAATCACGTAGATGTAGATGTAGATAAAAGAGAAGGCGACATTTTTTAAGTAGAATGAAATAAATACATGGACATGTAATTGATCTTCATAATAAGACAGAGAAATAAAATATAATAAATGGTACTACTAGACGAACCTTACAAAGGAGAGTAAAGTAAACGACACTTCGAAATTTGTAAAACACTGTCACTGCTAGTTACTGTATGGAAAGTAAAACTGTGTAGAAACAAAATACTTAGACTCGTAAGTGTAGTCATGAGATTTTTAGATATGTAGCGGGATACACATGACTGAAAGTGAATTACTGAACTTGAAGCAGAATTAACAAAATCATGAGTAATATCTCGAAATGAAAAATTACATGAATACAGAAACATATGTAATAAACAGAATAAATGATACCTGGAAGACCCAAAACTATATGGAATGAGTCTAAACTCTGAAGGTAGCCGTAACAGGCAAAACATGATTCCTAAAGAAGATGCTCTCGTTTAGAACTAGATGTAGAACAACACACTGCTTACGTTGATGTCACTGTGTTCTCATACCGAAAGAAACTTGACAGAGAGTAATTTTCCAGTCTGGAATTGCATTTTGTCACTGGAGTGACGTGAGAACAACTGCATTAAGTCGGCGGCCTCCTCACAGTGGGCGTGGCGTTATCCGAGACTCGGCGTCGTCGTCGTCGTCGTCGTCCCCGCAGCCGCGTTCAGGTGCGTGCCTTCACGCGCCTCCGCCACTCCCGTTTCCCTCGCAAAGGCAGGTTTATTTTCCCCCGGGCGAGCCGGCGTCACAGGCCGGCGGGAGCAGGGGGGCAGAAGAGGCGGTTGTTTACCCTCTGTCTTAGCCGGCATGCCAGTACAAAGGACTGGCGACGTGTTTCTGTTTATCCGAGCTGGCGGTGAGTGGTCGCGTTTGGGGGAGAACGGGCAAGGACGCCGCTGCGGATAGGGCGCGGGGGGGGGGGGGGGGGGGGGGGGCGGTGCTAGCCGAGGCACGGCGCTCGGGACTGGGAAGCGGCGCACCGCTGTGGATAAATACTGGCCGACACTCTCAAGGTCACGTATACGTCTGAGGTAGGGATGGGCTCAGCTGTCACTTCCCGATATCTGGGATTTCTGAGAATGCTACTTTCAGTAGAGATTTTTCACCATTTAAAATCGATGTTTATGAAAAAGCTTGCATACCTCCACAACATTAAAACTCGATATCTGCGATTTATCACTACACATGTTACACACTGGTCACATGTAGCAACTGGCGCGCAATGTCAAGTACACGTGCTAAATCGTACACTGGGATGATAAAAGTCGTGGGATACCTGCGAATATACACATCAAAAAAGCTTTGCATCACCTCGGTTCCGAGAGTTCCGGAACCTGTACAGAAAATTGGAATAGAGCTCAACATAAACATCATTTCCGCCCTTTTTATTTCTCACAAAAACCACATAGTGCATGTTGCACAACCATACAGCGTGACCTTCATAGGTGGTGGTCCAGATTGCTGTCCACACTGTTACCTCTAATACCCACTAGCACGTCTTCTCGCATTGATGCATTCCTGTTCTCATCGTGGCACACTGCCCACAAGTTCATCAAGGCACTCTTGGTCCAGATTGTCCCATTCCTCAATGGCGATTCGGTGTAGTTCCCTCAGAGTGGTTGGTGAGTCACGTTGTCCATAATAACCCCTTTTCGATCGATCCCAGGCATGTTCGATAGGGTTCACGTCTGGAGAACATGCTGGCCATTCTAGTCGAACGATGTCGTTATCCTGAAGGAAGTCATTCACAAGATGTGGCCGCGAATTGTTGTCCATGAAGGCGAATGTCTCACCAATATGCTGCCGATTTGTTTGCACTATTGGTTGGAGGATGGTTCAAAATGGTTCAAATGGCTCTGAGCACTATGGGACTTAACATCTGAGGTGATCAGTCCCCTAGAACTTAGAACTACTTAAACCTACCCAACCTAAAGACATCACACACATCCATGTCCGAGGCAGGATTCGAACCTGCGACCGTAGCGATCGCGCGGATCCAGACTGAAGCGCCTATAACCGCTCGGCCACTTCGGCCGGCTCGGAGGATGGTATTCACATATCGCCGTACGTCGGCCCCACCTAATGCCACCCCAAAACAGCAGGGAGCCTTGCTGCACCTAGCTGCACTCGCTGGACAGTGTGTCTAAGGCGTTCAGCCTGACCGGGTTGCCTCCAAACACGTCTCCGACGATTGTCTGGTTGAAGGCGTATGCGATACTCAGCGGTGAAGAGAACGTGATGCCAATCTTGAGCAATCCATTCAGCATGTTGTTGGGTCCTTATGTACCGCGCTGCGTAGCGTCTTGGTTGCAAAGATGGACCTCGCCATGGACGTCGGGAGTGAAGTTGCGCATCATGCTGCCTATTGTGCACAGTTTGAGTCTTAACACGACGTCCTGTGGGTGGACTGCAGTGGTATCTCCTGGGCGGCCTGAGCGAGGCATGTCATCGACAGTTCCTGGCTCTCTGTATCTTCTCCACATCCGAACAACATCGCTTTTGTTCACTCCGATACGCCTGGACGTTTCTGTTGTTGGCACATAGTAACAATTCGGACGTGAACGAACCGTGTTATTTACCATCTAGGCAAGGTTGAACTATAAACAACACGAGCCGTGTGCCTTATTCCTGTTAGAATGACTGGAACCGGTCGGCTGTCGGACCCCCTCCGTGTAATAGGCGCTGCTTTTGAATGGTTGTTTACAGCTTTGGGCGGGTTTAGTGACATCTCTGAACAGTCAAAGGGACTGTGTCTGTGATACGATGTTCACAGTCAAGTGTTATCTTCAGGAGTTCAGGGAACCGGGGTGACGCAAAACGTTTTTGATATGTGTTTCACGTCGGACCTCCTTTTGCTTTGCGAATGTGCTGTAACGCGATGTGTCATGGATTCATCAAGGCGTTAGAAGCACCATTCTGTCTCTATAGCCGTCCATAATTGCGAAAATGTTGCCGGTGCAGAATGTTGTGCAAGAACTGACCTATCGATCACATCCCATAAATATTCGATGCAATTTAAGTCGGACGATCTGGGCGGCCAAATTATTTACTCGAACTCTCCAGAATGCTCAGATATGCCGGGATGTCATCCACAAAAATTATGTCGTTGTTTGGGAACAGTAAGTCAACGATTAGCTGCATATGGTCTACAATTAGCCGAACATAACCATTTCCAGTGAGTGATCGGTTCCCTTGGATTAGAGGAACCAGTCCATTCCATGCACATACGGTCCACACCATTAAGGAGCCGCTACCAGCTCGCACAGTACCCCGTTGAAATCTTGTGTCTATGGCTTCGAGTGGTCTGCGATACTCTCGAAACCTACCATCAGCTATGACCAAGGGAAATCTGGATTTCTAAGATCAGGTCACAGGTTTCCAGTCCTGGGTTGTCCAGCTGATACAGTAACGAGCGCAGGAGAGGCACTGCAGTAAATGTGCTGGTAGCCAAGACACTCGCTCGGTCGTCTACTGCCATCGACCATCAACGCCAAATTTCGCCGCACTGCCGTAACGGATACGTTCGTCGTAGGTCCGAGATTGATTCTGGAGCTGTTTCACTCAGAGTTTCCTGCCTGTCAGTACTGACAACTCTCCATAAATGTCGTTAAGTGAAGGCCTTGGGCACTTCATTTTCTGTGGTGAGAGGTAATGCCTGAAATTTGGTATTTTCGGCACACTTCTTGACATTGTGGATCTCGGAATATTAAATCTCCTAATAATTTGCAAAATGCTATGTCCCATGCATCTAGTTCAACCACTGTTACGCGTTAAAAGCATTTAATTCCCATTATGCAACCGTAATCATGTGCAAACATTTTCACATGAAACACATGAGTACAAATGACAGCACGACCAATGCATTGCCCTTTTGTAGCTTGTGTACGTAATCCTACAGCCATCTGTGTGTGTGTATATAGCGTTAATCTATGACTTGTCACGTCAATATATGACGCACCGATCAGGTAAACTGTGTCGATGCAAGGAAAGTGATATGCTCTCGCCTGGAAAGTATCCAAGTTGATTATTACAATAGTGTATCATTGAAGACTTTATGCGATTCGAAAAGGGACGATAAGTGAATATGAAATACATTGTGAATGGATAATAAAATTTTCACTCTACCATTGTTAAAGCTGTGCCATACCCTTAAATTTTCTACTGTGTCGTTACTGAAAGAGACTTGGGTACCTGTTTTGAAGGTGATGACATGCAAGTGAAAGCAATGGGAAGTACAGATCTTCAAGTCAAAAGAGGCATCTTGAATATATTGAGGTGACAAACGTCATGGGATACCCATATGCATATAGCGGTAGTATCACGTAAAGAAGCTTTAAGAGGTCAGTGCACTGGCGGAGCTGTCATTTGCACTCAGGTGATTCAGGTGATTCAGGTGGAAAGGTATCGCCGAATCCTGTCTCGGGCATGGATGTGTGTGATGTCCTTAGGTTAGTTAGGTTTAAGTAGTTCTAAGTTCTAGGGGACTGATGATCTCAGCCGGCCGCAGTGGCCGAGCAGTTCTAGGCGCTACAGTCTGGAACCGCGCGACCGCCACGGTCGCAGGTTCGAATCCTGCCTCAGGCATGGATGTGTGTGATGTCCGTAGGTTAGTCAGGTTTAAGTAGTTCTAAGTTCTAGGGGACTGATGACCTTACAAGTTAAGTCCCATAGTGCTCAGAGCCATTTTTTTGGAAAGGTATCCAATGTGACTAAGGCCGCATGAGAGCAATTAACAGACTTTGAACACGGAATGGTAGCTGAAGCTAGGCGAATGGAATATTTCATTTCGGAAATAGTTAGGGAATTCAATATTCCGATATTCACAATCTCGGAAGTGTAACGAGAATACCAAATTGCAGGCATTACTCCCACAACGGACAACAAAATGGTCGACGAGCAGCAGCGAGTGCGCAGAGCTGTCAATGCTACGAGATGAACAACACTGCGTTTAATAAACGCAGAGGTCAATGTGGGACGTACGACGAACGTATCCATTAGGACAGTGCTGCGAGATTTGGCGTTAATGGGCCATGGCTGCAAACGAACGACGTGAGTGCCTTTGCTGACAGTACAACATCGCCGGCAGCGCCTCTCCTTGGCTTTTGACCGTATCATTTGGGTCCTAGACGACTGGAAATCTGTGCCCTGGTCAGATGAGCCCCGATTTTAGTTGGAAGAGCTGACTGTAGGGATCGAGTGTGGTGCGACCATGGACCTAAGTTATCAACAATCCACTGTGCAGTCTGGTGGTCGCTCCACAATGGTGTGGGCGGTGTTTACATGGAATAGGCTGGGTCCTCAGGTCCAAAGGAGCCGATTATTGACTGGAAATGTTTATGTTCGGCTACTTGTAGATAATTTTCATCCATTCATGGACTTCATGTCGCTAAACAACGATTGAACTCTTATCGATGACAATACCCATGTCTCTGGGCCACAACTGTTCACGATTGGTTTGAAGAGCATTGTGAAGAGATCGAGCGAACGATTTGGCAACGCAGATCGTCCGACATGAATCCCAGCCAACATTTATGGGACATAATCAAGAGGTCGTTTCGTTCATAAAATCCTGTAACAGGAATACTTTCACAATTATATATGGCTACAGACACAGCATGACTCAGTATTTCTTCAGGTGAATTGCAGCGACTTGTAGAGTCCTTGCCACATTGAGTTGCTGTACTAGGCCGTGCAAATGTTATCCGACATGATGTTGATTGGCGACTCCATGGAGTGCTGTGTGCACAACGACCATATACGTTAAATTAAAAGGAAGGTCAGCGTTGGCCGTAATATTGATGTTTTATTGATAGCAGAATCGATTTTCAATCACATAGTGATCAGCTTCGGTACCAGTGTCTGAGTTTAATTTGTACAGCACCGAAGATGATCACTATGTGATCTAAAATCGATTCTGCTATCAATAAAACATCAATATTACGGCCAACGCTGATCTTCCTTTTAATTAGATATGATGTTGATAGGTAACCCATGACTTTTGTCACCTCAGTGCAGTTATAGTGCAGTACTCGAAGATACATGCAGACAAATTTACCTGTGTATTGCAGTGTCCAAAAAAAAAACAATTGCTGCTGCCACCTAAAAGACCAATTGTAAAAATTTTCTCACAGCAGATTATCTTCGTGGTTCACTTTTTCGACCATACTTACGTTATACGTTCGTGGCGTGCGATACAGGATTATTAAAATCAAATGATTTACAACAGATACGTGATTTCTTACCCAACCATAGTCTGAGGTAGATCGTGAAAAGGCGTTGTGATATCCCATAACCACGCGCACACTTCCGGCACGTCCAATGAAAGTTCTGTATATGTATCTTTCATCTGAAGCAGAGTGTGTGCTGTACTGAAACTTCCTGGAAGATTAAAACTGTGTGCTCGATGGAGACTCAAACCCGGACCTTTGCCTTTTGTGGGCGGTGCTCTGACCAACTGAACGATCCAGTCACATTTGCAGATCGACGCTCGCGGGTGTACTCCCGACACTGGAAGGTAGAAGAGATATAAGCTTCACAGGAATTCTACTGCATACATTGGGTATCTAGCACTGCTGAAAGGAAGCTAAGGCTACGACTACGATTTTCTGTCTGACATATAGTTTAAAGTACCAGGAAGTTTCATGTAATGTCAATTTTCCCGCAGGAGCCCTTTTTGCCCAATGGTGTTGCTCATACAATAGCTGTTTCTTCATATTTAACTGTTTCTATTAAACAAGTGAACTAAATTATGTAATTTATTTCTGATCTATAGCACTAGCCTGAATCTGAACGCCTCAAATACACAGCAACAAAAAGAAGTAAGCAAACATTGTCGAAGGATATTTGTTGTGTTGACAAAAGCCAGTTCGCTAGCTGCTGTCGCTTATTAAGAGCGACAGCGATGGAATTCTACATTTGCTGTTATGATAGAGAGCTGAAATAGTTGTTGTCGTACCGCTTGTCACTTTGAAGCCCCAACGACAGCATTAGAAAGAGTTTGCCAGCTTTATAGCGGTAAACATCGTTTTGGCAACCATGGGGCGTAGGAAATGGTGAGAGTGAAAAGTGGATGTGTGTTGTGGATGGATGTAAATACATAACTATTTTTAAACATATTTATCAGCAGCAGAACTAAATAAACCAGAATCCACAAGTGAAAGTAAATCACAAGGAAAATTACCACAGTCAAGCCACAAATATGTAGTAACTCAAAATTTAGCATAACATGCCATTTGGCGAAATTCCTGCCCTTCATAATAATTTTTAGCTTTACCTAACAAGGACCCAGTGGGAAGGAATGACTAGAAATATAAAATATCATGGTTTCACCTTTGACCACGATATTGAAAATTAAATCAACTAGAGTTAACACAACAAGCCCCAAAACTAATACAAATACAACTAATAAACAAGAGAAAAAGAAAATATGCTACAAAGTAAACTGTATGTGTGTATGTCTGGGATCTCCTTTCAAACTACATTTGGCATAGAAACAGCAGGCTTCATGAGTATCTGTGGGGTTTGTAACCTCCTGGCCCCAGTAGGAGTGGAAATCCAGATAGGAAAGTGTCTTTCAACGGCCTCTAGCATACAGACTGGCCTAAACGACAGGCATATTGTGTGGGAACAATATCAGCCTGCCATATCAACCTGCTTTTCCGGGCAGCCTACATATCAGAGACAAGAAATGGATATTCAGCCCCAACATCTACACTGCCCTGCATGACAGGCTTGTTGTTTTGCAGTTGTATCAGCCTGCTTCACCGACCTAGTTTCCTTCGTGGCCTACATATCAGGGGCAAATAATTGATTTTCACACCCTTCATGACACTCATGACAGGCATATTATGGGAGTAACATTCGCCTGTTTTTTGATCTGTATTCAAGGGATCACGTATGCCGATGAGTATGGCTCGTGACAGGTTGAGACAGATAGAGGAGTGGACGGACAGAGTGAGGGGAGGAGGAAATGGACAGGGAGAAGAAAGGAGGAGAAGATGTGCGAGACAATTGGAAGGTGCAGAGAGGTTGTGGTAGGTGGAAGGTTTAGAGGGGTAGTGGACAGGTCAAAATGGGAGAGGAAAGGGGAAGGCAAGGATGAAAAGAGCGGTTCAGGACATGGTCAGAAGGAGAGGGAAGAATATGTGTTCACATTGAGGGGACAGAGGAAATGATCAAAGATGGTGCGAGGGATGAGGTGAACAGACGGAAGAAGAGATAGGTCACACAGAGAGGGTAGGAGAAGGTGTGTTCACTATATGTTATCGAACAAGTACATGGAAGAGGACGCAGGAAATTATTAGTATACATCGGGTAGTCCCAGAAGGAATGACCAGCACTAAAGTACATGACACGAACGATCGTTCAAACAAAAAAAAAGCCTTGTAGATAATTAAGGAACACCGAATCAGGCTACACAATGCTAGCGACAGGACCAAATAAATTAGACCTGTAGTCCAACCAAGACCAGCAACATCGAAGTCAGTGAGATAAACAGCTTGGCACAACTGTAAATAATTGATAAAAATGTAAAGTTCATCCTTAGGATTTTATTTGCGCTGAATGTTCTCGTATTGAAACTTACTTCAGATACCAACATTAGGGCCCCGTCGGAGATTCGAAGTTCTCCCTCGGGCATGGGTGTGTGTGTTGTCTTTAGCGTAAGTTAGTTAGATTAAGTAGTGTGTAAGCTCAGGGACCGATGACTTCAGCGGTTTGGTCCCATAGGACTTACCACAATTTTCCAATTTACCAACATTAGATGTTGCAGCAGTCCCGTCGTTATGGCAATATAATAACTAGCTCACCCTAAGCTGAAACGAGGCCAGACATATGCGTATGCGCAACCCAAGTTTTCCGCCTCACACAACCTGCGCTACGCTCCTGTGCACCACCGTCTAAGAACACACACCACCGCAAATATCTGCTAGGATCCTGTTAGCATGTGATCACATGAACTTGCCGTTCCGTCTTGTCCACCTGACTCTCATTTCAGTTGCTCACCTCCACTGAAACTCTTCACAGCTCCACATGATGCTTGCGATTCACCGTTGCGCTTTAGACTACCTCTTATGGAAGTACAATGTGACGTAAATCACAGCAGGAGAAAAAACCGAAGCTGTAGAGTTCAGGAGCAGTTTTCGTTTATTAATTTCAAAGAACTAATAAAAACAAAAAAATATTAGTGCAATAAATGTGCTCCTCCGACAGTAAGATTTATTTACGAGTTCAGATTAAAAGTTTTATCATGCAAGGCCTTTTACTGGAATGCTGCCGCAAGTTCTCATTTAGTACGAAGGCAGAATCATCATACGGGGTGTTTCAAAAAAGAATATAAATATTTCGAATGCGCATATTTGTTAAACTGTAAGACATACAACTATGAAACCTGGTTCATATACATCTGAAGTTTAGAATGCAGACCTTCAGCGTGTCCTCCACCAACGACACGAAAAGTATCACACTGATATTCGAATTTCTCCCCTACTCGGGCAAGCATGTACATCGTCACTGATGTTATGGTAGTTCGGTTCCGGTTCTTCAACTCTACTAGGTTCTGTGATAGTATCAGTGCATAAATCTTGTCCTTAATGAGACCCCGTACTAAGAAGCCACAGAGAGTCAAAATCGGCGACGGTGGAGGTCAGCTGAGAAGTGCTAAGTCGCCGGCTGTTTGGTGACCAATACAACGGCTCGTTAGTTTCATTCAATATTCACGCACTTGGTGACTCTAGTGAGAGGGTGCTCCATTCTGTTGAAGCTGTCCTTCTCGAACATGAGAAACGACCAGTTTTGTAACATTGCGGGGTATTGCTGACTGACTGTTAACAGTGTTTCAATGGGCCGCAAGCAGGTGAGTGCTATATCGCACAAAACACGTTGACTTTAGATGAATCGCATACATGGGCAATGTGTGATTGTGGGTCCTGTAGGCCTCAGATTCGAAAGCTATTTTGTTTACTTTCCCAGTAAGGTGAAAAGTCGCTTCATCACTGAACACGATGCGATGCGAAAGTGTTATAATTGTCAATAGGCTTCTTATGCTCATCAGAAAATGCCACAGGTTTGCGTCTGCCGTCATGACATAAGGTCGGTAACAGTTGTAACTTGTACGGTTTCATAACCAACCGACTTCTCAAAATACTCCAAAGTGTTGTTGTAAGCAGTTGCAACTCACGACTGGCATGACAAGTTGATTTTGTAGGACTGTGTAGGCAGGCGGTTTGAATTCGTGCTATATTTTCGTCTTAAACACGAGGGTGGTCAGGGCTTTTCCTGTACATACACATCGTGTGTCTGCGATCCTCAATAGTATCTGCGAATCTCCCACCCATTCGAAGGATCAGTTTGGTACATCAATCTGAAACGTCTTTGCACTGCAGTCATGCACTTACACTTCGAGAACACCAATTGATTTCTGGTTGAAGAGTAGCCATTTTTCAACGTGGGACAGTAACCTAGCAAAAGTAAGACAACCGACATCAAGGGGCAACAAATATAAACTAGACAATGTATTCGGGTGTCGAATAACAGAGCAGTGGAGCTGCGATCGATACGTGTACTGTATTTGAAACACCTTGTATTTACACCACTCCAATGACCTCACTGTCGACAGGGTGTCTTTTTCCCCTCCTTCCTCCAATGTATTTACACACACATGTACTGTATTTGAGCTAACGTTGTTGCGTTATTGGGAAGGAATTTTACTGAAGGATCTCGTTGTGCAAAATGTAAGGACAATGAGTACGCAGTAGAACAATGTCCTCTGTACAGATTTATTACACAAGCATGAAGAATCCCCATTATCCTTGTTTGTTAGTTAACAGAGAACATTTTCATTTCTCGAGTGCAGTGTACCTGACCCGTCGTGTATTTTGTTTCTTAACTTCCTGCACAAAATACGTGTTTTACAAACATTATTTGATGCCCACATTGTGTTAAGAATTATTCTGAAGTAGCATTTGATCTACAAAACCTGTAAACTATCAAGAATTACAGAAACTGATCGTGCTGTCCCAGTTATATTTGGATACCTTTGATACTTCTCCACACATTATTTTGTTTCTTCGTTTTCTGGAATAATTCACTAAATATATTTAAACGAATGAGAAAATCTTGCATCAGTGTTCAAGCATTTAACATTAACTACGAAAAGAAATGAAACATGCCTCAGTTACACGTAATTTTACTTTAATGTTCCAACCTTCTTTAGACAAAAGTAGCACCGATATGTTAAAAATTTAACCTCACATCAGTAAACACTAATTCTGATCGCAGTTTTGTGCAGTTCAAATACGGTAACTCTTTGTTACATGATACAGCTTAAAAGTTGTCTGTTATATTTGAACGCTAGGAAACTTCGTTACACCGCATCTCGTGGTCGTGCGGTAGCGTTCTCGCTTCCCACGCCCGGGTTCCAGGGTTCGATTCCCAGCGGGGTCAGGGATTTTCTCTGCCTCGTGATGGCTGGGTGTTGTGTGATGTCCTTAGGTTAGTTAGGTTTAAGTAGTTCTAAGTTCTAGGGGACTGATGACCATAGATGTTAAGTCCCATAGTGCTCACAGCCATTTGAACCATTTGAAGCCAAACTTCGTTACATTGAGTTTGTCCCAAGTTGATATCCTTCAGCGACTTTCACTCATATTTTTGAAAGTCCTTGATTAAGTTTCATCACAGAATCTGCTACGCTAGTGTACCTGCCAACGTTCCTTAGAGTCTGAACGGCCTAGCCAAAGATATGCTTTGGTGCGCAGTCTCTGGCTATGCTTTTGCAAACTTCGAAGGAATATATAACTGCGGCTTCTTTTTATTCCGTTTGTGACTGTTTTGGGGATGAAATGGTGTGGTGGAGCTAAAATGCTTCTGAAAAAGGTCATTGGACGACACTGACCATAGATATACAATTTGGCATTACTAAATGCGGGTGAGCCCTGTTCGCTTGTCGAAATCTGTCTATCTCAAAAATATTAAATGTTATTGCAGAATGGCTCTCACAAATATGATTCAGTGTGCTATTTTCTAATCTATTTCTTAAACTGCATTTCGCTTGTGATCTGCTATAGCAAGTCGACATTTTATTCACCAAGTAGGCCATGTCTATGTGATTTTCTAATACATGTTGAAGAACTGATCATTGTATGGGTGTTCATATCACCGTAATGGATGTGGGCTGCGCAGATTTTGTATTTACTACTCACAATAACAATCATCTATAACGTAAGTGTTATACTTTTGCTTTCAAATACATATCTGTCATATATTCAATTAAATGATATAAGTTCTTTTCAGATAATATATACGAGCAACTATAAGGACTAGCATCAATCTTCCGTATGGAAGTAACAAACTAAATAAATTCGTTGTCAATTTAGTTTATACTTCATTAAGCACCATTTTTTCTCGTGGGAGGTGTTCAGAAATAAGACACTCCTTGTATTAAGCTACTTTCAGGTCACACGATGTAAATCACCTTTAGAACGTTAAGAGGACAGTTGCGTCACATTCTGATCACTTGTTTTGTGATAAGATGGTATTACAAGCTGACCACAGAGAAAAATAATCACTTTACATACGAATGCACGAACTAGGACCCAAATCTTATCGATCAGAAAAAAGCTAGACGTTAAGAAGATTCTATCTGGTATCATTATAAGGAATGTTAATCATTAGGCAGTATTAAATTAATGCAGGTATCGAACATAAATTACGTTGCGCCATTTCAGTACAGATGTCTGAGAACCGTAACTGAGAGTAATCATACTCTATTATAGTAGGTGGAGCTTATTCAGTTTTGTTGGTATCATATAATCAGTCAGCGCATCTTAAATATTTAGATGATTTACGTTACTGAGCATAAATGTTGATTATTACAACTATCCCTTCAGCAGCAATCCTGCTGGTTTCTGTGAGTTTCAAGAATGGTTACCAACAGTTGATTACACTAATAAAAGTAAAGAGTTAATAAATTTACTCACATTATTCACAGTTAGACTATCTTTTGGTAGTATTTAATGACTGACCTGTCTCCAACAACTTCACGGTGGAACATTTATGTGTATTTCTGCAGTTACTATTAATACTTGTAGAAATCAGTCCCGTCCTACTTACATACCTGTGATGAACTTCATTTGCATGTCATACCCAAGATCAGAAAGAACTACGAAAAGAAACCATGTCTCATGGATAGCTGAAGGCACTGAGAGCTTGGCAGACAGGTGGTGTGCGTATACCAATATTTATTACGTACTTGCGTACTTTTTATACTTATACTGCAAGTTATACAGTAAGATACATCAAGGAGCGACATGAACGCAAGGCAATCACAAATTTGTAAAGAGTGGCATGAGAATTATCAAAGGAAACTAGTACGAATGATGATTGCAGAAAAACAGTAGCCGAGCTAAGCCCAAACTTTACGTAGCAAAATGGGTGAAAAACTGATTCCCTCTAGCTCTCTCTGAATCGAGGCGCCATATAGTTACAATATTTTTCGTTAGAAAATTACTGTCGGTTGCAAAAGATAAATTTCGCTAACGAACAGAGACCACTCAAAACAAGTAACCGAACAGAGTAGCGTAGCAACTAGATTGTAGTATTATACAAATGTCTCCTTTTGTACATTTAACGAGTCTGATTCAACTAAATTGATTTCGACTACAATAGAGAGAACTAATTAAATTAAATACTTCAATTAAATTTAATACAAAACAATCATGCCATCCATAGGATTCCTCATGAAATTATTTATTTATAAACACGTTTTTGGATTGAATTTCAATAGTAATAACAGCAAAGAGAACAGTAACTGACGTTGTGCAGGTGCATACGAAACGTCAAGTAGAGAAGGCGCAAAAGGGTGGCAAGCCATCGCAGATACTAGTGCTCGAAAATAGCGTGAGTACTCGATAAGATAGATATACCCTCTGTAGCAAATGTTTTTTGTGTATGTAGACCTTTCGTAGCATGGTAAATACTTAGTTCAAGATTTTTCATGTATGATCTTGTTTCACGGACGTCTCACAAAGGCACTTAAGAGAAGGCGTCCATGAAAAATATACACTCCTGGAAATTGAAATAAGAACACCGTGAATTCATTGTCCCAGGAAGGGGAAACTTTATTGACACATTCCTGGGGTCAGATACATCACATGATCACACTGACAGAACCACAGGCACATAGACACAGGCAACAGAGCATGCACAATGTCGGCACTAGTACAGTGTATATCCACCTTTCGCAGCAATGCAGGCTGCTATTCTCCCATGGAGACGATCGTAGAGATGCTGGATGTAATCCTGTGGAACGGCTTGCCATGCCATTTCCACCTGGCGCCTCAGTTGGACCAGCGTTCGTGCTGGACGTGCAGACCGCGTGAGACGACGCTTCATCCAGTCCCAAACATGCTCAATGGGGGACAGATCCGGAGATCTTGCTGGCCAGGGTAGTTGACTTACACCTTCTAGAGCACGTTGGGTGGCACGGGATACATGCGGACATGCATTGTCCTGTTGGAACAGCAAGTTCCCTTGCCGGTCTAGGAATGGTAGAACGATGGGTTCGATGACGGTTTGGATGTACCGTGCACTATTCAGTGTCCCCTCGACGATCACCAGTGGTGTACGGCCAGTGTAGGAGATCGCTCCCCACACCATGATGCCGGGTGTTGGCCCTGTGTGCCTCGGTCGTATGCA
Source organism: Schistocerca serialis cubense (assembly GCF_023864345.2). NCBI lineage: Eukaryota > Metazoa > Arthropoda > Insecta > Orthoptera > Acrididae > Schistocerca > Schistocerca serialis. The sequence continues at coordinate 441,577,820 of NC_064642.1, read as the reverse complement.
GTCCTGATTGTGGCGCTCACCTGCACGGCGCCAAACACGCATACGACCATCATTGGCACCAAGGCAGAAGCGACTCTCATCGCTGAAGACGACACGTCTCCATTCGTCCCTCCATTCACGCCTGTCGCGACACCACTGGAGGCGGGCTGCACGATGTTGGGGCGTGAGCGGAAGACGGCCTAACGGTGTGCGGGACCGTAGCCCAGCTTCATGGAGACGGTTGCGAATGGTCCTCGCCGATACCCCAGGAGCAACAGTGTCCCTAATTTGCTGGGAAGTGGCGGTGCGGTCCCCTACGGCACTGCGTAAGATCCTACGGTCTTGGCGTGCATCCGTGCGTCGCTGCGGTCCGGTCCCAGGTCGACGGGCACGTGCACCTTCCGCCGACCACTGGCGACAACATCGATGTACTGTGGAGACCTCACGCCTCACGTGTTGAGCAATTCGGCGGTACGTCCACCCGGCCTCCCGCATGCCCACTATACGCCCTCGCTCAAAGTCCGTCAACTGCACATACGGTTCACGTCCACGCTGTCGCGGCATGCTACCAGTGTTAGAGACTGCGATGGAGCTCCGTATGCCACGGCAAACTGGCTGACACTGACGGCGGCGGTGCACAAATGCTGCGCAGCTAGCGCCATTCGACGGCCAACACCGCGGTTCCTGGTGTGTCCGCTGTGCCGTGCGTGTGATCATTGCTTGTACAGCCCTCTCGCAGTGTCCGGAGCAAGTATGGTGGGTCTGACACACCGGTGTCAATGTGTTCTTTTTTCCATTTCCAGGAGTGTATGTCCTTCTTGTGGTCTGACCAGTTTGGAAGTACCAAATACGAATTTAATTACCAATTCCTTGTGTACTTGGGCTGGAGAATAGGAGAGGACTACATGCTTCTATATGAATTATAATGTCCATTAGAGTTTCAGTTATATTATTTTAGTGGCTAACCATATCTTCTCTGGACACTTACTTTTTAAACTCAGTACTGATCGGTTACAGCGTATAACAGCGAAAGCAGAGAAGCAACTACAAATGCAAATGCGTCGATGTTTTGGGCACTCGCGGGAGCCACAATCTGTGCTAATTCTGCTGGCGTGCTGCCTATACAGCCATATAAGTAGCAAGGCGTCCAAGCACGTAAGATACAGGACGCTTATACCGAACGCATTCAAAATCTAGCCCCTTCATGTTTAACACCTTTCAGAAAGGGCATTTATCCATTAATAGTGGTTGTTCCGGGAAATTTTCGCACATCGAGGGGATTGAGGTAGTGCAAACACATGTGCGGTATTTACGAGGTCCAGAGTGTCTCTTCAAAGACGGTAATTTTCCTCCCACATTTAGGTAACCTGATGGACGTGCCTTTCAAGGGTCCTTGGGAGCCCCATCTAATGGTGATTCGCCGTTTGTCGTTTCCGACCGCCTCACCTTTAATTAAAAACATTTCTCAGATGTTTCTGGAAAATATTCTACGGTAATGTTTGCGGTTTTCGTATCATTATAATTTTCGAATGCACTTAACAAGTAGGCCTATAAGTAGAATTCAAATGGAAACGAGACAGATGGAGAAAAAGTAAGCAAACTGTTCACTGTTACAAAATTATTCGTCACAAATTTCAATACACCTATCCCACTGTGAGACAAGGCGGCCAATATCTTCATCCAAAAATCTTACCTTTGCCAACGGAACCACAATTGTGGCCGACGGCAACGAATGTCTTTCCTCAGAGCAGCAATATTATGGATATCCCGTGGCGAGAGATTAGGATTGTGTGAAGGATGACTAAGGCGGGCCCACGCGTAGCCAAGGCCATTTCGACTATGCTGCAAAAGTTTCGCTAGAAAACCCTTACGCATCCTCCATACAGCCCCATTGTCTCCTTATGCAATTTCCATAGTTTTGGAACCCCGAAGAAAAAAAATTTGTGGGCGAAGACTTGCTTCTCCCGAATAGACGCATCAATAGGCACTATCCGTCGGCAACCGCAAACATTTTTGGAACTGCTTTAACCCCTAGCGTAGTGCAGCAACTCGACTGGGCATGAACTCAACAAGTCCTTGGAAGTTCCCTGCAGAAATACAGGGTGTCTATAAATGAATATCAGGGTTTTAACGCTTTGTAATATTTATTACATTAAACTTACAGTTATAAATGATATGTCAAATGAAAGAGCAACTCAAATAGTTTTAACAAGAACCTTATAAATGTTCAATGTGAGCGCCATCTGTCACATGGCGAACATCAAGTTTATAGCAGAGTTATTCCCAAACGTTGACAGGACTTGCTTTGCATGGCCTCCACGTTCACCCGACCTAACACCATGCGATTTTTCCTTTGGGGCTTCATCAAGGATCGTGTGTACGTGCCTCCGCTAACAGCAGCCCCCCTGAATTAAGAAATCGGATTGAAGCAGTTGTTGGTACAATCACTGAAGACACACTTATCAACGTTTGGGAAGAACTCGGCTATAGACTTGATGTGTGCCGCGTGACAAATGGTGCTCACATTGAACATTTATAAGGTTCTTAGTAAAACTGTTTGAGTTGTTCTTTCATTTGACGTATCATTTATAGCTGTAAGTTTAATAAATACTAAAAGGCGTTAAAACACTGATATTCATTTATAAACACTTGTATCGAGGCATGCTGCCTCTGTAGCCGCCCGTAACTGCGAAAGTGTTGCCCGAGCAGGATTTTGTGCACGGCCTTCAAAACAATCGCGAGCATTTGCTGCCGGTGACATGGGGAAATGACATCCATAAAAATTCCATCCTTTTTTGGGAACATAACGTCCATGAACAGCTGTAGATTGTCTCCAAGCAGCCGAACATGCTTATGACTCAGTCCATTCCATGCAGAGACTGACCACACTGTTATGGTGCCACCACCAGCTTGCACAGTCTCCTGTTGACAGCTTGCGTTTATACACTCCTGGAAATTGAAATAAGAACACCGTGAATTCATTGTCCCAGGAAGGGGAAACTTTATTGACACATTCCTGGGGTCAGATACATCACATGATCACACTGACAGAACCACAGGCACATAGACACACGCAACGGAGCATGCACAATGTCGGCACTAGTACAGTGTATATCCACCTTTCGCAGCAATGCAGGCTGCTATTCTCCCATGGAGACGATCGTAGAGATGCTGGATGTAGTCCTGTGGAACGGCTTGCCATGTCATTTCCACCTGGCGCCTCAGTTGGACCAGCGTTCGTGCTGGACGTGCAGACCGAGTGAGACGACGCTTCATCCAGTCCCAAACATGCTCAATGGGGGACAGATCCGGAGATCTTGCTGGCCAGGGTAGTTGACTTACACCTTCTAGAGCACGTTGGGTGGCACGGGATACATGCGGACGTGCATTGTCCTGTTGGAACAGCAAGTTCCCTTGCCGGTCTAGGAATGGTAGAACGATGGGATCGATGACGGTTTGGATGTACCGTGCACTATTCAGTGTCCCATCGACGATCACCAGTGGTGTACGGCCAGTGTAGGAGATCGCTCCCCACACCATGATGCCGGGTGTTGGCCCTGTGTGCCTCGGTCGTATGCAGTCCTGATTGTGGCGCTCACCTGCACGGCGCCAAACACGCATACGACCATCATTGGCACCAAGGCAGAAGCGACTCTCATCGCTGAAGACGACACGTCTCCATTCGTCCCTCCATTCACGCCTGTCGCGACACCACTGGAGGCGGGCTGCACGATGTTGGGGCGTGAGCGGAAGACGGCCTAACGGTGTGCGGGACCGTAGCCCAGCTTCATGGAAACGGTTGCGAATGGTCCTCGCCGATACCCCAGGAGCAACAGTGTCCCTAATTTGCTGGGAAGTGGTGGTGCGGTCCCCTACGGCACTGCGTAAGATCCTACGGTCTTGGCGTGCATCCGTGCGTCGCTGCGGTCCGGTCCCAGGTCGACGGGCACGTGCACCTTCCGCCGACCACTGGCGACAACATCGATGTACTGTGAAGACCTCACGCCCCACGTGTTGAGCAATTCGGCGGTACGTCCACCCGGCCTCCCGCATGCCCACTATACGCCCTCGCTCAAAGTCCGTCAACTGCACATACGGTTCACGTCCACGCTGTCGTGGCATGCTACCTGTGTTAAAGACTGCGATGGAGCTCCGTATGCCACAGCAAACTGGCTGACACTGACGGCGGCGGTGCACAAATGCTGCGCAGCTAGCGCCATTCGACGGCCAACACCGCGGTTCCTGGTGTGTCCGCTGTGCCGTGCGTTTGATCATTGCTTGTACAGCCCTCTCGCAGTGTCCGGAGCAAGTATGGTGGGTCTGACACACCGGTGTCAATGTGTTCTTTTTTCCATTTCCAGGAGTGTAGTTTCGTGGGATTTGCCGTTCTCAAGCCCTACCATGAGCTCTTACCAACTGAAATCTGGACTCATCTGACCAGACCACTGCTTTCCTGTCGCCTGGTGTCGAACTGATATGGTCACGAGCCCAGGAATGGCGCTGCAGGCATTGTAGTGCTGGTAGCAAATGACTCGCGTCGACCGTGCGCTGCCATGGACCATTATCCCCAAATTTCGCTTACTGTCCTTACGGATGGGTTCGTCGCACTTCCCACATTCTTTTTTGCCGTTACTTCACGCAGTATCGCTTGTCTGTTAGCAGGGACAACTCTAGCAAATGCCGCTGCTCTCGGCTGTTAAGTGCAGCCCGTCGGCCACTGCGTTGTCATTGGTGAGAGGTAATGCCCGAAATTTGGTATTCTCGGCACAATCTTGACACTGTGGATATAGCAATATTGAATTCCCTAACGATTTCCGAAATGGTATGCCCCATGCATCTAGCTACGACAACAAATCCGCGTTAAAAGTCTGTAAATTTCAAAAAACGTTCAAATGGCTCTGAGCACTATGGGACTTAACTTCTGAGGTCATCAGTCCCCTAGAACTTAGAACTACTTAAACCTAAGTAACTTAAGGACGTCACACACATCCATGCCCGAGGCAGGATTCGAACCTGTGACCGTAGCGGTCACACGGTTCCAAATTGAAGCGCCTAGAACCGCTCGGCCACTCCGGCCGGCTGTAAATCTCCTCGAGCAGCCTAATCACATGAATCACTTTAGAACAAATCTCATCTCCGTCAATGTGCTGCCCTTTTATAAGTTGTGTACGCGCTGCTACCGCCACCTGTGTAAGTACATGCTGCGTATGCGCAATTTAGGAGATGCCAATAGATATTTATATTTTTAGGCTATAGTGTTCTACATCATTGTCAATACTGTTTGCCATACGAGTATAATCACATATTCTACCATTTTGTTGTAGTTACTTTTACCTTTACTGTGTCCTTTCACTTTCATTTCAACCTTCCCATATCCCTTATTACATCCGACATTCGTAGTTCGGTTTTTACACGATTTTCATCTAATACTTTCTGTGTGGTCTACCTTCAATAGATTTCGCATATAATAAATTGCGTGCTCGTTTGAATCTGTGGCAGAACTCGTTGAATGCTGCTACCTCTCGGCACCGTTGTCATTTGGACGGCCACGCCCCCTCCGGTTATTGCCGCGCGCTGTTCTGCTGCCGCTGTTGCATTAATAAGGCGTCGCCGCCTTTTTTTGCGTGACAATAAATCGCGCTGCTGACAATTTTAATGCCGCCAACAACCACAGATGCAATGATTGATGGGATGTAGCCCTCCGATCAATACGCCGTGTTCGGCGATGGCTCCAAAAACTCTTTTCGCCGCAGAAATGTCCCTGAATTCGATGAGCAATATTCCTCCACCTTATACCCATTTTCTGCTGCTGTGTATTAGCCTACAATAGGACGTCCAGTAGCAAACAGCTGATTAACTGCAGCTTATAGGAAGTAAGTTCACCTCAATTTATTTTTAATGCTGCGAAATGTCCAGTTCCGGCTTAATATACAGGGTGAACATTAATAAAACCGGCGAACTGCAGGGACAGATTCCTCACTCGAAATGGAGGGAAAAAGGTCATGTGAACATGTGTCTGGAAATGTATCGTTGCCTCAGTGGATGACGCTGACGAATGAAAGCTTCTCTATCCACGTACCCTGTGTTCCTTTGTGTTGCAGGCTGTGTGACTGACGCAGCATACAGTAAGCGTTGTAATGGTCTGGTATTCTCGTCAGGAACAAGCAGAGACGGTGTTTCTCTACGGCCAAGCAGATGGAAACAGTCGAAAGGCAGCACGGCTACAAGAAAACAAGTACCCTAACTGACATACTCTCTAAGACACCAAGCGCATCACACAACATTTCAAGCCCTTTATGAGCGTATGTGCGATCATGGGTTCTTTCAGACAGACGAACTTGGAGGGAAGCTGCGGACTGCGCATACACCAGATCTGGAAGGCCGAGTTCTACAGGATATTGACACGAACCCGAGTACAAGCTCCAGGCAAGTGGCCCGCCAACATTGTCTATAAGTCAGAGTATGATTATGTCTATCCTGCATGACAACCGCTACTACTACCATCACCTGAAACCAGTGCAAGAATTATCAGCAGCGGATTTCCCTCTACAGCAGGAATTTTATCTATAGTTTTTGCACAAGACCATACAAGTCATGGGATTTCTGTCACCAGTCCTCTTAAGGAACGAAGCAGCCTTTAGCAAAACTGACATCGTCAGTCTGCATAACTGTCATCTGTGGGCTACAGACTAACCTCGGGGAATGATTAAGGCATCGATTCAGCATCAATGTATGGGTACGGATTCTTGGCGACCTTAGACTGGTTATTATACCAGTACGCTTCGACAGAGGAGCGCACCTGAACAACCTGCTCAATACTCTGCCTGGGCCGCTTGAGAATGTGCATTTGGCAATATGACATGCTTTATCCATGACGGAACACCATCCCACTTTCGCATTACAGTTTGCCGACACCTCAACATCATCTTCCCCAGACGCTGGATAGGAAATGGAGGCCTTGTATCATGGCCTGTTAGATCACCGGACTTGTACCCGTCGGAGTTTTACCTCTGGATGCATCGATACATATGCTGAACCAGTTTCTGATGTGCAGAATCTTCTGCAGGGTGTTCATGACACCTGTGACGCTGTTCAGAGGGAGGCCAGAACATGTGAAAGAGGGTGACATGTCACGACGACACGTGTGAACTCGGGCAATGCATCCCATGAGCCACTGTGAATACTAACTACCGTCAGCCTATAATAGAATGCACGTTCCTCTGCGTCAGGCTCTCTTTTCAAAGGGACGTGAGTCACAATTGATGCATCTTTCATTTTAATAGAGCGTGAGTCACTTATATAATCATATAATAATAATGTAGTGGATGGGTGCAAGGAGGTGCGGTATTAAAACTAGTCCAAACTTCTTAAATGATTTATTTTTTCCACCACAGAGCTTTGTTGACCTCGGTTTGCATCACAGGCCCCTCATTGCGAGGTAGCACCCCAGCGACCTGTGCAACACACTGTGTCGAGCCAGCCTTGTATGCCAGCTGCAGAGTTCCAATTACGTCAGGGTGGCTGCGCTTACAGCTAACTCAACAGCCACCATCCTCATGGCTGACTCCGCACTGCTCCGCCAGGAGCCGTAGGCCGGCCGCGCTGCTGCTTCTTCCTCAGCTGGTGTAGCTGGGAACGCGGCGCCAATGGCCGCTCCCGTTCCGGCGTCCGAATCTGCGGCCCTCGCCCTGTAGGTCTCCAGCGTGTGTCGGGAGCCGAGACGAATGTCCGCGGTAGCGACCCGAAGAAAGGCTCGTCCTGGCTGGCTTCGGACCCTGCGCCAGCCTCAGAGGGTCGAACTAACGACCCGCCGTGGACTGGGACGCTGTCGCCCCATCTGTTGCCGTGTGTCGCCGGTAGTGTGACAGGCCCCGCCATCCAGGAGAGTTGCCACACTTGAATGAATCTCGTTAGAAAGCCACACCTATTTATACTCGGCTTCGTGGCACTGTTTCGCTAACACGTGCGCCTCACGCCCCGGTTGTGTCAGTAGGCCCCTTCTGCCTATATCTTGCGACATGCGAACCACTGCGTTTACGCTTTTCAACGGTTCGATGGCCCCTGTGGCCGCCATGCCACTTCGCAACTGCTGGTCAGCGTAACTTACTGCAATCCGTCCCGCACCTGGCTGTAGCTTGTGCCCAGAACATCGCACTAAACTAACTTTCCCTATCCTAAACGGTAGTGCCGCCAATAATAGCAGAATCAGAGTCCTATAGAATGTACACTAACTGGTTGATACCCTTCTAATATCAGTTAGTGAAGCAATAGCAAACCTAAAGTAACGAAATTTCGACCGACACCCTTTTAAAATATGCTAACAGAGTGTTGGAGTGTACAAATATTTGACCTGAATAATTCCTCAACAGTGCTTCTTTCGATGTATAATAAATATGGCAGGTTTAGTGTTATTCCTAATTTCCTTACAGTGCACTGCCAGTAGTCCTCCGACATTTAAGGCCGAGGCAGGTCGAATGCCGAGATGGCGAGACTTCTGGTCGACGTCGTTCGTTAAACAGACCGTCAGCGCACCGCGGCAGTCGCCTTACGAGAGCGATCTGTCGTAAGCCCAGACGACGTTGCTTGTCGGGAAATTACGCGCCGTGAATATGCATGAGGCCAGTGGAGGCGAGACGAGGCAGGGTGGGACGGACGCGTGTCGCTGTTGGTGGCGGTGACGAGGACTGACTCTACTCTTGCCTGATGGTGGCTTCCCGCACAACACGCCACTTCGTGAGAGGAATGGGCTGGAGCCTGTCTCAACGCGTCAGGGTCCCGATGTTCCAGCTGTGCAGTATTCCCTTGTAGTGGGACACGTAAGGCGTGGGACATCCATACTTAGCAAGCATCCTTAAGGTGTGTGGCGAAGGGTTCTTCCTTTTCCACTATAGCCTCTTCCCTTCCCTTATCCATTCGCAAATTTTACGTGCAAAAACGGCTCTCGAAAAACCTCCGTACAGCCTCTACATTTTCTGATTTTCTCGTCGAGGTCACTTCGTGAGACATACCTGGAAGAGTTTATACGTTACATGAACGTCCTTGAGGCGTACGCTGTCAGGGTATCAATAGCTTACCTCCCCGTGGTACACCAATGTACTGTCATTGTTTCTTGTTGTTGAGCATCTCTGTAACGCTTTCGCGCTTGCTAAATCACCCTGCAATGTAACGCGCTTGGTTTCGTTGTACCTTCCCAATCTGTTCTCCTAAACCAAACTGGTAGTCGGGCCCGGTGGTCTTTCGGCAAAGTGTTTGCCAGGAAATCGAGAGATCGGGGGATCGAGTCCCGTTTAGACCATGGATTTAACTTTCGGTCTCATAACTTACCACTCACCTCTCAGCGATGGGAAGGAGTCTCCAAAAATGACAGCCTGTCCGTGTTGTACCTTAAACTACGGGTCCCCTTTCCCCAGATGGAGAACGGGGATAGGTTAGGGACACGCAAGTCGCCGAAGGGGCATCCAATTAAAAGGCTAGCTCCAGGCCATTGAACAATACGAAGTTGTTGCTATCCAGTGGCGTAAGAGAACCAGATTGATGAACAGTATTGAAGAATTACTCTTCCAAGTGTTATCTATGTGGGTGAGTTAAATTTCCTTGAGGTTTTACCACTTTCTCACAGTCCGACATTTGATTCTGCCACGTTTTATTTTAAATGGTCATTGCACGTTAGGTCACCCTGAACAACTCCTCTCAACTATTTTACTGTTATCGCTGTTTACAGTTTTATTGGCTGTACTGTAATAGAACACTAGTTCATTTTACTGTCTAGTCATGCGCAATACGTTATATTTATTTACGTCGAGAGTAAATTGCTAGTCTCTGTCCAGTTATCGATCGTCCACAAGTCTTATGCATTCCTGAACAGTTTTCTAGCATTGCAGACTCCGGCAACAACGCTTGTGAATAAAGCTTCTTGGTGGTTCCGATGTTAATCAGTGTGTTCTTCCTAAGGTTCGTCAGCTACATTTTATTCTAGGGTTCCGACAGATATTTGCAGTTTCGTTTTTGCGACATGTAACTGAATCCAGCCCAAACAAATGCTGCTCATCAAGTCCTTCATGTGACGCCCATTGTCGACGGAAAGCATCGGTTTGTTTTCTGTTAAAAGCACAGCTATTTTTAAAGTGAAATTTTACACTCCCATTCGCTATAGCCTCCCCAAATTAGCCTACTGCGATATTAGATTAGTGGATATTGCGACCGGAGTGGCCGAACGGTTCTAGGCGCTACAGTCTGGAACCGCGCAACCGCTACGGTCGCAGGTTCGAATCCTGCCTTGGGCATGGATGTGTGTGATGTCGTTAGGTTACTTAGGTTTAAGTAGTTCTAAGTTCTAAGAGACTGATGACCTCAGCAGTTAAGTCCCATAGTGCTCAGAGCCATTTGAACCATTTTTTGGATATTGAAATACACTCCTGGAAATGGAAAAAAGAACACATTGACACCGGTGTGTCAGACCCACCATACTTGCTCCGGACACTGCGAGAGGGCTGTACAAGCAATGATCACACGCACGGCACAGCGGACACACCAGGAACCGCGGTGTTGGCCGTCGAATGGCGTTAGCTGCGCAGCATTTGTGCACCGCCGCCGTCAGTGTCAGCCAGTTTGCCGTGGCATACGGAGCTCCATCGCAGTCTTTAACACTGGTAGCATGCCGCGACAGCGTGGACGTGAACCGTATGTGCAGTTGACGGACTTTGAGCGAGGGCGTATAGTGGGCATGCGGGAGGCCGGGTGGACGTACCGCCGAATTGCTCAACACGTGGGGCGTGAGGTCTTCACAGTACATCGATGTTGTCGCCAGTGGTCGGCGGAAGGTGCACGTGCCCGTCGACCTGGGACCGGACCGCAGCGACGCACGGATGCACGCCAAGACCGTAGGATCTTACGCAGTGCCGTAGGGGACCGCACCGCCACTTCCCAGCAAATTAGGGACACTGTTGCTCCTGGGGTATCGACGAGGACCATTCGCAACCGTCTCCATGAAGCTGGGCTACAGTCCCGCACACCGTTAGGCCGTCTTCCGCTCACGCCCCAACATCGTGCAGCCCGCCTCCAGTGGTGTCGCGACAGGCGTGAATGGAGGGACGAATGGAGACGTGTCGTCTTCAGCGATGAGAGTCGCTTCTGCCTTGGTGCCAATGATGGTCGTATGCGTGTTTGGCGCCGTGCAGGTGAGCGCCACAATCAGGACTGTATACGACCGAGGCACACAGGGCCAACACCCGGCATCATGGTGTGGGGAGCGATCTCCTACACTGGCCGTACACCACTGGTGATCGTCGAGGGGACACTGAATAGTGCACGGTACATCCAAACCGTCATCGAACCCATCGTTCTACCATTCCTAGACCGGCAAGGGAACTTGCTGTTCCAACAGGACAATGCACGTCCGCATGTATCCCGTGCCACCCAACGTGCTCTAGAAGGTGTAAGTCAACTACCCTGGCCAGCAAGATCTCCGGATCTGTCCCCCATTGAGCATGTTTGGGACTGGATGAAGCGTCGTCTCACGCGGTCTGCACGTCCAGCACGAACGCTGGTCCAACTGAGGCGCCAGGTGGAAATGGCATGGCAAGCCGTTCCACAGGACTACATCCAGCATCTCTACGATCGTCTCCATGGGAGAATAGCAGCCTGCATTGCTGCGAAAGGTGGATATACACTGTACTAGTGCCGACATTGTGCATGCTCTGTTGCCTGTGTCTATGTGCCTGTGGTTCTGTCAGTGTGATCATGTGATGTATCTGACCCCAGGAATGTGTCAATAAAGTTTCCCCTTCCTGGGACAATGAATTCACGGTGTTCTTATTTCAATTTCCAGGAGTGTAGGAAGCGTAAACAGTACTTCAGCAGCGCCCAAACAGACACTGGAGGCCAGGGTATTGCTCGGTCGCCTCTACAGTACTACTTATTATTTGCGTTTTATTGTTGCCTTTAATACATACTGATAGAACGAATATCGCACTAGAATAATCTGGAACCACTCTATCAAATGCGCACGCAAAATTCCGCTTTAAAAAATTAGTTTGTCCTTAACGGGGAATCACAGACGCTTCCCGGGAACACTGGCCGTCGCATGAAGGACGCGACGAGCAGTATTTGTTTCGGCTACATGCTGCAAACTAGAATATTTTGTCGTGTCCTGACGTAGGTGGGAGAGGGAGAAAAGGGGTTACTGGTCAGTCTGCACTCCCGAGCTGTACGAGCAGAAGGCAGAAGGACAATTCACAGTGAAGGCATTTGATTGTTTTCTTCTGTCTGAGCCAACACTGGTACAGGCATTTAGTAGAATGGCAGGTGGTGAGATTTGGTAGGGAACTCGTTGTGGAGACTTTTGGACAGACAGGGTTTTGAAATAGTTGTTTATTCCAGACAGGAGTAACTAATACCCTGGAGGCTATTTCTAGGGTTACAAAAAGCACGAATAACACTGTTATAACAGAAGCCACTGCAGAAGTCCCAGGAGTGGATTATAACCACCGAAGTAAACACTAGCAACATCTTAAGGCCACGACTTAGTTGCAAAACAAAACATACTGAATGTGACACTGTTCACTGAGGCACTCCAAGTGAGAAAGCAGACTTACGTGGAGCTGGACCGACTCTGGAGTCGACGGACGCAGATTCGGCCCCCAGATCGTCTGACTGAGAACTACGCCAAAATGCGGAATCTAGGGGTCTTAAAGAGTCGCGTGGGGGCACTGTTTTTCCCACTTAAAGCCACCCAGCCAATCCCGTAGGTCTCTTGCACGCGCCTGCTAATCACGGTTTAGTTAGGTCCCCTCTACTGCTCCTAAGTCGGGGATGTAAAAGCAGTTGCACTAACTACGTTACTACTTGGTATCAACATTGTTCAGCTGAAAGCTAAACGTAACTGCTCTGCCAAATAAGGCTTGCAACATTATTGTTATACGTTGTTTAGTCCCGCCCCTTGAGCTCCTCGGAGTAGGGACCGCTAAATCAACAGTTTTTTTGGCGTTTTGGCTCTCTTTCTAACCCTTGTGAGCCTACTTGCGTTGCTGTTATCAGGGCTGGTATCAAGCTGGCTTTATACGTTAATACGTGCCTGTTGGTTACAAAGTTCTATGGCGGCAACCTACCTCAGCGTCTAGACGACATATGAAGGTACATGTTAATTCCTTGAAGAGTTACTAGCGCCCTGGGACCGCGTCTGGGGGCGCCTGCATTTTCGCAAGGCTCTCTCCTTACGGGGTACTTCATCTAACAATATCTCTCCTAGTTTCGTCTGCCCTCAGCATCGTCTCTGCTTCCGCGCCTTGGAGCGCCTGTCTTCCTTTCTCACAGCTTCGGTGTTGTAAACAGTACTGGCCATCTACAACTTGGGGAAATTACCTGTACATTTGTCGGTTTCATTGCGTTAAAAATTACCTGTGCATCTGTTTATTTCGTTGCGTTAAGACCAACGAATTGATTTCTATCTACTAGGAAGTCAAGATTCAAGCCACAAACCTAGTAGAATACTAGGTCAGCTCGTTTTATTTGAGGAACTATATCCAATGCGTTGGTTGGTATAGAGTAAAATGGTTTGCGGAAATGAATAAAAATAGCACCTTGCTGATCGTCTTGACCCACACTTTCGGGATAGCGAGTGGTTGAGGTCGATGATACTGGAATCCTTGCTCGTTGGTATAAAGAGGGTCATTCTGTCCCACGTACCTCATTACGTTCGAGCGTAGTCCATGTTCTAAGATTCTACGTCGGATCGAAGTCAGTGATATTGAACGATAGAGCGGTCATTCGTAATCAGACGAAATAATAACTAAAAGCATATGAAATTCTGATTCCGATTGGCTTTTCTCTTACCCTAACTGGAAACTTTTTCCACGCGCACTTTATAAATCAGACGCCTAAATTCAGTGGCAATTAAAATTACTAACAAGCGTTACAAGATTCCGTACAAAATCTTTTATTCAGGGACTAGACTGAAGTTCACGCTACCTCTGGATAGAGTGCGGTCTAGTAAACAGAAATGGAAACGGAAATTTGTGCTAAGTTCTATGGGACCAAACTGCTGAGGTCATCGGTCCATAGGCTTACATACTACGTAATCTAACTGAAAGTAACATACGCTAAGGACAACACATACACACCCATGCCCAAGGGAGGACTCCTACCTCCGACGGAGGGAGCCGCGCGAACCGTGGCTAGGCACCCGTAGACGTCAAGGCTATCCCGCGCGGCCAATTAACAGAAACACTGCCTGTTTGAGTGCACGTTTTGGGTAATTTATGCCTGAAGGTAACGTCCACAATACGTCTGATAAAGTTGATTATCACAAACATTATCGCAGTATATTCAATTAGATAAATGGAAACTCTACAGACGTTCAGTTGTTCTTCTATAAGGAGCTGAAAATTTGTACTGATGTTGATAGCGAGTAATTCGATCGCATTCTAGCATAAATCAGTCTTAGGACAGAACCTGTCACCATTTTCACGCCAACTGCCTCAGCAGTCATGTAAACAGTGCGCAAGACCGGTGGTTTATTAGGATTAATGTTATAGACAGCAACACTGATACCAGGTTCTGTAATTTTTACCTGTTTCACAGTGTAATTAGCCTCGCACTCGATTAACGTTGCTGTATTACTGCGGTTAAAGGGCTCAAATACGACGATGAAGTGTGTACATGTCACAGGATTTTTAAAGTTTGATATACGCTAAAGCTCAGTGTAAGTGATGTCTTATTTCTGGCATTTCATGTGCGACCACCGTATCCATAAAACGTTAGTGCCAGTCTATGTACACACTCTGTTCTTTAACTTTTTGCTTTTGTAGGGTTGATAATGGTCTTAACGCCGACATTTCAACTGTTGACTCCTGAAAAGGCTGCTGGCCCTCTTCAGGAAGCACAGTTCGTCTTGTCTCTCAACGGATATACCTCCGCTGTGGTTGCATCTATGGCACGGCTACCTGTATCGCTGAGGTACGCAAGCCTCCCCACCAACTGTAAGGTCCATTGTTCATGGGGGGGGGGGGGGGGGGCGGGGGGGAGGGCGACATTCCAATAGCGAAAACTAATAGTTTCCAGAGTCAATAACGAATGTGGAGTCCTTGTCGGCTCATCCATATGAAGTTAAACGTTTTATTTTATGTCTGTTGTTATTGTTCTTGTAATATCACACCATAAATAACCGAAATGGAACACGACTGGCTTAGTAGGAATATTCTGCGTGATAGTTGGCCCCATACCACTAAACTGCTAAAGTCAAGTTCCGAATAAAATTAATTTTGAAGATTACGCTGGATTTGAAAATATGACTAAGTTTTGAGACGGAGGGCAGAGTAAGACAAGAAATTGTCTAACATCTACCCAGTTCTCTTCCAGTGTCATTTACATCACTATATTAATTCATCTCGTTATCTATGTTAAAACGATATGCAGATCGTCTTCGGTGCGTCCTTCTTGCTAGTACCCAAACACACCTTTTATCATGAGATTCATTGCTGCTGAGAAAACAGATCATAGCAAAATCCACAACTATCCGGGTGAAAAATGGATACCATGTAACTTTTTCACGAAAATTGTGTTTTATTGCTGATAGTTTGCTGCTTTCTTGCAGCACAGAGCTGTTTAAGGAATCACGAGAGATATCGTTTTTCTCGTTCGGAGTCTTCGTATGATTCTGTACCATTGCAAAAGAGATTTAACTTATTTTGCTGAAGTTCCTCTGTAAAAGTCTTTCGTGTTCGCGCAGTCGATCGCGATTTCGAGAGCCAGGAAAATAACTTCTTCACAAATGGCCCATCATCATGTCGGAAAGGGCTAGAAACAGAGATCTCAACTATCTCGAGAGTGCTCACAGTATTCTCCACTCCGACCTTTGCCAAGTCAGCGAGCCAAATGCGCTTCCATTTCACGGTTACGTGACGTTATTAAGACGCTATCTCTTCAATGTATGTTGGTACCTTTTTTATTCAGTCTTGTTGTCTTGTGTACCGTGAGGCTGCAAAACGCTTGGAACAAGCGTAGCAGCTAATTCAGTAAACAACTGTGTTCGTACGTCACTGGGCTGTAATATACTTTATCTACATCTGCATCTACGTCTGTACTTCAGAGGTAACACTACGGTGGGTGCTATACGCAATGCAGTCTTAATGTACTAATACGCATAGAACACAAGTAGCACTTAATTCAGTAAAACAACTGTGGGCATCTGTCGCTGTATTGCAATATACCTTATCCACATCTGCATCTACATCTGTAATTTACACGTGCTTGTTACACGTTACGTACTCTTAGTAAAATAGTATGACCTTTCTCCTCCAAACCCTCAATTCACATTTTTCTGTTTCATATGCTAGTCGTACGTGTGAAGAAAAGACTCTCGGTACCAGTCTGAAGTTACTACTCCAAGACGGACATGGTGACGCAAAAGACTGTTGTTTCTGTTGTTGTGGTCTTCAGTCCAGACACTGGTTTGATACAGCTCCCCCTGCTACTCCATCCTGTGCAAGCTTCTTCATCTCCCAGTACCTACTGCAACCTACATCCTTCTAGATCTACTTAGTGTATTCATCTCTTGGTCTCCCTCTACGATTTTTACCCTCCACGCTGCTCTCCAATACTAAATTGATGATCCCTTGATGTCTCAGAACATTTCCTACCAACCGATCCCTTCCTCTAGTCAAGTTGTGCCACAAATTTCTCTTCTCCCCAACTCTATTCAATACCTCCTCATTAGTTACATGATCTACCCATCTAATCTTCAGCATTCTTCTGCAGCACCACATTTCCAAAGCTTCTATTCTCTTCTTGTCCAAACTATTTATCGTCCATGTTTAACTTCCATACGTGGCTACACTCCACATAAATACTTTCAGAAACGGCTTCCTGACACTTAAATCTATACTCTGTGTTAACAAATTTCTTTTCTTCAGAAACGCTTTCCTTGCCATTGCCAGTCTACATATTATACCCTCTCTACTTCGACCATCATTAGTCATTTTGCTATCCAAATAGCAAAACTCAGTTACTACTTTAAGCGTCTCATTTCCTAATCTAATCCCCGTAGCATCACCCGACCTTATTCGACTACTTTCCAGTATCCTCGTTTTGCTTTTGTTGATGTTCATCTTATATCCTCCTTTCTAGACACTGTCGATTCCGTTCAACAGCTCTCCCAAGTCCTTTGCTGTCTCTGACAGAATTACAATGTCATCGGCGAACTGTTACCATTTGAAAATCCAATACTTCACGGAACAGTAGGTAGAGAGGTAAAAAGTGATACACATGCTTGAAATGACATAATGTTTAATTGAAACAAGAACGTGCGTAAAATGACCAACAGATGGCGCTTCATATGATGTTCTTCGTAACATGTGCTTAACATGTCGGCCGTCATTCAGCGACAATACATGTAGTCGAAGGGCACTGTTGTAAACAACGCTGTACATCATATTAGAGGTGCGGTGACAAATTGCCGTCGGATGTTCTTTTAGCATCCCTTATGATGTCGAATGATCGCGAAGACGTGCGACTTCAGGAAACCCCACAACCAGTAACCAGACGGTTTGAGGTCTTGAGATTTGGAAGCCCAAGCATAACGAAAGTGGCGGTTCAGCACGCGATCCTCTCCAAACGAAGTGCAAATGAGATCTTTTACACATGTAGCAATATTGGGTGGAGCGCCAACCTACATAAAAGTCTTACCTCCCACCAGGCGTTTATTAGCAGGGCTAGGGATAATGCGAGTCATATCAAGGTATATCGCACCCATAACGCTGACAATCTGAAAAGTTGAAACACTTATTTATTTCCAGAAACATTATCAGATCACGACTGATGTGGTAAATCAAAACCACACCGTGGCTTTCTCGTCACGCGATGAGGTTTCCACGGCAGTTCGTTAGCTCAGTTTGAGCAGGTGTGGGTGTTGACAGATCCTCGAGTGTGAAAAGATCTTCGTCGGTCAACAACAAGTCATCAAACAACCGTCATTGATTTGGAAGTTCCGGCATCGAAAATGCTGTCCGCGTTACAAAAACGCTGACTAGTAATACATGATGTCACTTGATTTTGTACGGAAAACATTGCTGTCCAAACAGTAGCGCGAGGAATACAGGTGTGACATTCAACTTCATGAACGCTGACTTCACCATACGGAGATGAACCCGTTAGACTGTCACAGCAACATTAGTAGTTATCTGATCGCCTGAACAACCCGTGTCTTCGAACTTCGTCATCACCTTCTTCTCAAAGACACTTGTCACAGGAAATTTACCAGTTCGCATACCCTTCTTACGGAGTGGGATAGTAAAGCTGAAGTAGCGTATCCTCCATTCCGATAGCAAAGCTTCACTAACAGTGCCTTTTCTGGTGAAGTCAACATGCTGCGATTACTGGTGCATCTGACTCCTTCTCTACAGCTCCAGCATCATCTGTTGGTCAGTTTTTGGATTCATTTTTAGTTTCACTGAAACCTCATGTCATGTCAAGTATATGTATCAGTTTTTACCTCTCTACCTACGTTATTCGCGGAATTAGTGGATTTTCAAATGTTAATAGACTTATGTGTCCGTTGCATATTGGAGGAAGCTTGTTTCGGATCATGCGTTCTCAGATGTCCTTAAGGTTCCCCGCTACGCATCCCGTCTCATTTGTGAACGACGACCAAGCAAATCCATTACCGCTACTGAGGGCCGATAACTCCAATTTACTGCCATACCAGGCTGTACTACTTCCAATTCTGCTACGTAGAATATGTCACATACAACCTGAAACTTAAACAGTTCCAAACTATACCAATTCCTCTGTCCTTTGACAAAATATTCCGAAGTAGCCCCCACACAGACCTTCGGGACATGACTACCCAGGACGAGGTGACCATGAGAAGAAAAAAAAGAGACTGAATAACCAACGAAAAAATAACGTTCTACGAGTCGGGGCGTGGGATGTAAGAAGCTTGAAAGTGGTAGGGAAGCTAGAAAATCTGAAAATGGAAATGCTGCGAATCAATCCAGATAAAGTGGGAGTCAGTGAACTAAATTGGAAAGAAGGCAAGGATTTATGGTCAGATGAGTATATTGTGATACCAACAGCAGAAGAAAACAGAATAACCAACGAAAAAATAACGTTCTACGAGTCGGGGCGTGGGATGTAAGAAGCTTGAAAGTGGTAGGGAAGCTAGAAATTCTGAAAATGGAAATGCTGCGAATCAATCCAGATAAAGTGGGAGTCAATGAACTAAATTGGAAAGAAGGCAAGGATTTATGGTCAGATGAGTATATTGTGATACCAACAGCAGAAGAAAACAGTGTAAATGGAGTACGATTCGTTATGAATTGGAAGGTAGGGCAGAGAGTGTGTGAACAGTTCAGTTACAAGGTTGTTCTTATCAGAATCGACAGCAAACTAGCCCCGTCAACGTCGCAAGCTAAGGCAGAGGTATCGAGAAGGTATGTGAGGACACTGAATGAGTAATACAGTACGAAAAGGGAGAGGGTCATGGGGGACTCGAATGTGATTGTAAAGGAAGGAGTAGTAGATGCGGCTATTGGACAATATGGGCTTGCTACTAGGAACGAGAGAAGAGAAGAACTAATTGAGTACTGGAATAATTTCAACTGGTAATAGCGAATACTCTATTGAAGAATCAAAAGAGGAGCAGATATACTTCGAAAGGGCCGAGAGCTACGGAATGATTTCAGTTAGTTTACATCGTGGTCAGATAGAGATTCAGAAATCAGATATTGTATTGTCAGGCGTTCTCAGGAGCGGACATAGTGGCAGATCACAATGTAGCTGAGATAAAGAGTAGGCTAAAGTTTGCGAGACTAGTCAGAGAGAATCATTACGCAAAGAAGTGTGATACGGAAGTACTAAGGAATGACGAGACACGCTTGAAGATCACTAAGATACAGTAATAAGAAATAGCTCAGTAGGTAGCACAGTTGAAGACGAATGGACATCTCTAAAAAGTGTAATCACGGAAGTTAGAAAGAAAAACGTAAGTACAAAGAAGGTAACACGTAAGTACAAAGAAGAAACCATGGCTAACAGAAGAAACACTTCAGTTAATCGATGAAAAAAGTAAGTACAAAATTGTTCAGGAAAACTCGGGAACAAAGAAAGACAAGTCGCTGAGGAATGAAATAAACAGGAAGTGCAGGGAAGCTAAGACGAAGTGGCTGCGTGAGAAATGTGAAGAAATCGGAAAAGAAATGATTGTAGGAAGGACTGACTCAACTTATGGGAAAGTCAAAATAACATTTGGTAAAATTAAAGCAAATGCCGTAACGTTAACAGTGCAACGGGAATTCCGCTGTTAAATGCAGATGAGAAAGTAGATAGGTGGAAGGAGTACACTGAAGTCCTCTATGAGGGGAGGACATTTGTCTGATGTGATAGAAGAAGAAACACGAGTCGATATAGAAAAGATAAATAATCCAGTATTAGGATAAGCTTTGGAAGACTTAAAATCATGTAAGGCAGAATGAACAGATAAATTTCCTTCCTGCTGCCACTTATTAATCGAAAAATAACAAAACTGTATCGTTATAGATCCCACTCATGATGTCACACAAAAAAGGCGAAACGCGTCTGGTATAAATAAATGAAGTGGCTGCAGGAAAAGGCGGTTTTATTAGCAAAACAAGTATTAATGTACAGAAGAACTGAAAAGAAAACTAAAGAGTATTAGATAACGATCAGTTTGGCTTTAGGCAGAGTAAAGGCTCGGATTAGAGACGGTGTAAGACAGCGGTTTAGCCTTTCGCCTTTACTGTTAAGGCTAAGTATCGAAGAAGCAAAAATGGAAATAAAACAGACGTCCAGGAGTGGAACTAAAATTCAAGGTGAGAAGATTGATACGATTCTCTGACAATGCCGTCTTCAGTGAAAGTGAAGAAGAATAACATGATCCGGTGAACGGAATGAGCTGTCTAACGGGTATGGAATATGGGTCGAGAGGATATCGAAGAAAGACGGAAGTAATGAAAAGTAGCAGAAATGAAAATAGTCAGAAATTTGACATCATTACTGATGCTCACAAAGTAGATGAAGTTAAGGAAGTTACATAGGCGACAAAGAAAGTAGACCAGCATCGGCACAAAAAAAGGCATTCCCGACCAAGAGAAGTCGACTAGTATCAGACATAGGCCTTAATTTGAGGAGGAAATTTCTGGGAATGTACGTTTGGAGCACAGCATCGTATGATAATGAATTATGGACTGTCGGAAAACTGAGACGTAAGAGCATCGAAGCATTTGAGACGTGTTGCTACAGACGAATGTTGAAAATCAGACGACCTGGTAAGGTAAGGAATGAGGAGGGTGTGCGCGAGAATAAGAGAGGAAAGGAATATGCGGGAAACGCTGACAAGAAGAAGGGGCAGGATGAGAGGACACCTGTTAAGACATCAGGGAATAATTTCCATGGTACTGTAGAGGGAAAAAACTGCAGAAGAAGACAGAGATTAGAATACATCCAGCAAATAACTTATGAGATAGAATGCAAATGTTACTCTGAGACGAAGAGGTTGGCACAGGCGAGGAATTCGTGGCGCGCCGCATGAAATATGTCAAAAGACTGATGACACAAATAAAAAAGGAAAGGGATTTTTGACTGAATCGGTTCGAACGGAAGTGGCCATTGTTGACAAGGAATATCATCTATATACACCTCTACTACCAAAATCTATCGTCATTCGTAAGATAAGAGTAGTGCCTCACTGTTAACGACAAAATTACTATAACTAGGTAACAAACGTATTTCGTCTCCGCCCCACATCAGCATGCGGTATTAATGGACAAGTGGATAGTGATAGTTTCGCGTGGGGAAACAGCGACACAATATCAATGTGTATGCGTCACAAACTTACAGTCATAGAGAAACAAACCAAAATTGTGTTAGCATAAAGGAACTTATTTTCCCGACAATCTCCCGTAACCACACACTAGGCCACATAAATATAACGAAGCGGAAAGCAGATGCTAGATTTATTGGAAGAATTATATGGAATCGTAATTCACGCACAAAACAGTTCACTTCCAGATACCCTTGTTCAACCAGTTGTCCAGTATTCACGTTGATCTGAGACCGCTGGAAGTTAAACTAACGGAAGAGATAGAATGGTTTCAAAGAAGAAGTGCACTTTTCTTTGGATAAATCGATGCGAGCGGATATTCCTAATTATTTGAATCTTGTAACTGACCACAGACCTTATCACGCACTTAACAGTACTTTTTTATATTTAGAGCCCGCTCTCATTATTTATGAGGTTCTTAGGATGCGATATTTCAGTATTATCAGTATATAATAATTTTTTAATTAAGAAGAGAGTCCAGATGGGTAGTAACAGCTGATTTGCACCACATACAACTGACTGAAGATCGTTCAGATTGATCATATTAGCAGGAGAAATTACAATATTTCATTTTAGACAATGGAACTTGATATCCCTGTCTCTGTAGCAAACCTATGAGACGAGTTTCCAAGTTATACAGTGAGAACTGTCTAGCAAGTGAGCTCTATACGAACAGGGAAAAGGATCTCTTTTACCGCTTCGAAAGTACTGGAGTTAACAACGTTGATGTCTTTTCAGCATTCTTAAGAAAACTTATACTTTGGTACGTTTTTTACAATACATAGCAAATTGTAGATGTAGTAATAATGTAAAACTACGTTTTTTTTTAATGTTGTGGAATCGCTCCACGATGTTTGACAGGAAATCACTCATATCCGGGAACAATGAATGTCTACCTCACTTGCGTCTGCTCCGCGTCATTGTTTGTTCACAAAGCAGTTCACTAAAGGGGGCTATTGTTCTTTTCAGAAATAACAAGTCTGTTTAGAAGGGAGTGCAGTGGCCCGAGAAAACAGGCTTGCCCTACAGACAGTTATTCGCAGCGATTGCTTTGATGGTGGTAGCTTTAATGATATTTTCACAGAATGCTTAATTCATGAGCATTTATATATACAGAGAGGAAGTATAGTTTGTTTTGTGTCAGCTCCATTAGCTGATTCACCATATTTATGCACATACTTTAAGCTTATATGCATCACGTAATTTGTATTTTTCGGCACCAAAAGAAATGAACATGTATCAACTAAATTCTCGGCGATTTATTCCTTTTTTTCCTGTAATTTTAGCTTAACTTCGGCAGTAGACAGACAAATATCGTACCACAATGCGACACAACTCTGCTATGGGTACCTGTATATTGTCAATGAGATGTATTTACGAGCTAATACCGGTAGAGCTGAAAAACTCGAGCGACTGAAGACAGTTTTATTTCTCAGAGAAATCGTCATACAGCAAACGGATTTATGTGAAAGGAGAAGGAATGCTTTAACCAACGAAAGGTCCGCCTCATGAAACATTCGAAATCGGGATGGTCCCATTATAGGTCATTTCACCCGTTATTTGACGTTTATTTCTTACATGAAAACGTTAACACAAAATACAATTGTATACTGCTGTCACACAAAGAAGGATGGCATGTGTCGATGTTTTACATATTCTGCATATTTTTTGTGGTAAGAGGAATACATGATTAATTTTGTAGGTAACATTGGGGTTAGACAACGTACGATATGAAGTGCACAGTGTTGCCACCTCTAGCAGCAACGTAAGTTTACTAATATTTTTATTTGTTATTTTCTTTAATCTGTAATCTAGATACGAGAGCAGACCAAATGTGACATGAATTGGCATGGACATAGCAACAATTTTTTACCATGATTTCAAATGTGGTAATACACTGTGGTGATAAAATATCGTGGGATAGCTCCTAACGTCGTGTCGGACTTCCTTTTTCCGGGCGTAGTGCAAAAACTGTACGTGGGACGAACTCAAGAAGTCGTTGGAAGTCTCTTGCAGTAATACTGAGCCATGCTGCCTCTATAGCCGTCCATAATAGTGAGAGTGTTGCCGGTGACGATAGTTGTGCACGAACTGACCTCTCAGTTATGACCGATCAATGTTCGACGGCTTCATGTCTGGTGATCTGGGTAGCCTAATCATTCGCCCGAACTGTCCAGAACGTTTGAAAGCGGTGGCTCGTTTTTATTTTACATGTTACTATTCCTTGCTGTAGGGGCTGTGATTTTTTGATATTTTTGTCTAAACCAGCAAGGTAAAACAGAGGCCACTACTTTCACAACATCAAGTGGTTTTAGTGCTCACGTACTCACACTGAGCCGTGAACACTTCCCAGTTTACCTATGGGGAATAATTGAACAAGATTACTGCTGTTATCGGTGCCATGTTTACAATGGTCGTGCCAGGTGCGCGATATTAAATCTTTATCCTATCGCTAATGGTGCGAGACTTGCACGACCTTATAGCAACCGTTATAGTTCTGCATTATTCTGTGACACTAGGGGAGATCACGTAATGAAAGAGAGAGAGTGTAAGATTAACGGACTCATTTATTAAACAGTTGAGAATCGAACAATAATTCAACCAAATGGCGGTGGGGGGAGGAGAGATTCGAGTTCAGCAGCCTGCCCCAACGTACGTTCATAACAAGCCACGATAGCAGGAGAAAAGGAATTTTTGGAACGATCACCGTATTATCAAATAGAATACCATTTAGTAAAGGAAGGGGTGGCAGGCATGCAACGACCAGCACCATGAATCAGCCAAAGACTAAGAAGATGCTACTGTGTGTGAATCGCTAGGTAGCCTCCCGTACTGAAGGAATAAAACCCGCAAGACGCGAAACTATTGACAATGACCTATAAGGTTCCCTCTGGGCCGCAGGGCGCGGATCTGCAGTACACGCCGGCGCTGATGCTTACCGAACTTCATCTCCTGGAAGCGGCACCTCCGGTCTCCGGCACGGTCACACTAGAACTGGTACTGTCCCTTTTGTCCACTATCTCATCCGCGGAGGGCGGTTGGCGCCCGCCAGCGAAAAACGGGCGTGCACCTGAACTGGCCAATCACAGGGCCGGGATTTTACAGGGAGGCGACCTCGCGACGTTAAAATTGAGCAGAAATAGCGGTCACAAGGATGGAAAGGCAGGTTGAGGAACTGAGAACAGGAGAAACTTTGGCCACTACAGAATGTTCAAGCGACACCACGTGCTACCCTGGCCTATCGGAAAGGGGATGGGAAACGGGAAGCCATTATGGCTGCTAGGAAGACTGGTGCCCGCGCCCATAAATAAAGAAAATTCCTGGCGCCAAGCTCCCCTCACAGATCATTGTGAGACAAACTGTAAAAATCGTCAAATAAATCAGGCAACCCATAGAAATTATTAATATTATCTGAATCTACCCATAGAGATAGAACGTCTCAAAACAGTTTTCTCCAAGAATGGATACATGGACAGACAAATTGAGAGGGCACTCCGACCAGCCACTATACCACAGGTTCCTGAAGAAGACCAAGATGAAGCTAGGAAGGTGGCATATCTGCCCTATGCTGGCTGTATTTCTGCCAGAATCAGTAGGATCCTGCGTAAACACAATATCAAGTGTGTTTTCTGTCCATCCAACAAGATCGAGGGACTGCTGGGGAGTGTCAAAGACGACCTGGGGTTACGAAAACCAGGGATTTACAATATACCTTGTCAATGTGGTATGTCCTACATTGGCCAGACGACAAGAACTGTGGAGATCAGGTGCAAAGAACATCAGAGGCACACTAGATTAAGACAGGTGACTAAGTCAGCCATTGCTGAACGCTGTCTAGAACTAGATCATGCCATGAAGTATGAGGATACCAAGATTCTAGCACAAACACCCAGATTTTGGGACAGTGTTATAAGAGAATCGATTGAGATTAAAATGGCTGACGATCTTATGAATCGTCACACAGGGTACCAGCTAAGCGGAGCCTGGGATCCAGCTCTGGAATTGTTAAAGGAGCAACGGGGCCAGCGGCAACACTACACAAACAGAAGAACCAGAGACATGGAGATGGTAAACGAGCCCCTGACGGACTGCCAGGAGCACCAGACCGAAGATGGAACACCCAGAAGTGGGACTGGTGGGCGCGGACCGCAGAGGGAACATCCAGAGCCGCAGCAGACGAAAAACGGAGCGGCAACTCTCCAACAGGTCGTGGTGAGCGGGCGCGGACCGCAGGGGGAACGCCTGGTACCCCAGACCGTAGATGAAACCCCCAGGAGCGGGTTTGGTGGGCGCGGACCGCAGAGGGAACACCTAGAATCGCAGCGGACGGAAAACGGAGCAGCAACGCTCCAGCAGGTCACAGGGAATGGGCGCGGACCACAGAGGAAGCGTCTGCAGCCGTTGGTGGAGGGGGAAGGCCATAGGCATAAATACTGGACCAGGTCCACTCGAGGAGCAGTCTCAGGTCGCACCTGATGAAGGTCTCGAGCTACGTGACCGAAATATCGTGCAAGTACGACGCTGATTTCCGGCAGAACACCCGACAACCCAAGATGTCAATATTATCTGAATTATTATTTATTGAGTATCAGAATGCTGGGGTTAGAAATATGAAATACGAGCACTGAATGGTGAGTGAAGTGCACGTCTTTCACGTTCTTCAAACCAATCGCGAATAACTGTGGCCTGGTGACGCGACGTACTGCCATGCATAAAAATTCCATCGTTTTTTGGGAATAAGTAGCCGGATACAAGCATTTCCAGTCAATAATCGGTTCAGTTTGACCAGAAAACCGAGACCACACAATTACGGAGCCACCACCAACTTGTTCGGAGCCTTGTTGGCAACTTGGGTCCATGCCTTCAAGGTGACTGTGTCACACTCGAGCCCTGCCACCAACTCTTACCATCTGATCCGGCCATGGTTTTCCATTCGTGTAGGGTCCAACGAATATGGTCACGACCCCAGGAGAGGCGCTGCTGCTGGCAAGGGCACTCGCGTCCGTCGTCTGCTGCCATGGCTCATTAACGTCGAATTTCACCAAACAACCTAACGTAAGTTCGTCGTACTGCCACAGTGATTTCTCTGATTATTTTAAGGAGTGTGCCTTGTCTATCAGCACTAGCAACTCTACATAAAGGCCGCTGCTCCTCGTCGTTAAGTGAAGAGCGTCCGCCAGTGCGCTGAGCGTTGTGAGAGTTAGCGACTGAAGCTTGTCGTTCTCGGCACATTCATGACAACGGTAGATTTCCGAATATTGAATTCCCTAACGATTTTCGAAATGGAATGTCGCGTGAGTCTAACTCCAACTTCCACTCTGTAGTCAAAGTCTGTTACTTCGCATCTTGCAGCCATAATCACTTCGGAAACCTTCTCACATGAATCAACTGGTTACCAATGACAGCTCCGCCAATGCACTGTCCTATTGTACCTGATGTATGCGAACTACCGGCACCTGTATAAGTGCATATTGCTATCCCATGACTTTTGTCAGCTCAGTGTGCAACCATTTTGACGTCCAATAGAAAAAAGCTACATAAAATATCTACACGAAAGAAAAAAAAGAAAAGAAGTTTTGCCATGTGGTGCACATCTTGGCATGCAGGACGCACATGCTGCTGGTCTGCTACATTATGCTGCGTTTCTAGATCACAAATTCGTATGTTTATAATCCTGAACTGCAATGTTACATATCACTACACTACACAGCACTGCATTGCACTATGGTACTTGGTATTAGTACTAGACTGTTTTCGTCCTTTGTCTAGATGGTTAGCCCCTGAAGCGCTTAGGATTCACAGGGGCTGTGGAGCTCCGTCAACTGAGGTGTAGAGATCGAGTGATAGCTGTCAGAATCTCTGAAAATCCTTTCCTGTCCTCCCCGAGGCTATTCTACTTACTGCTTCCGGAAGGTTGTTGCAGGTGGATGTTCTGCCCTGGTCTATCAGCCATGTAGGCTTGCAGTTCATATGACGATATTTCACCTGTCAACGAGTTCTGCCTGTGGCACAGTTTTTCATTCATTATGTTATATTAGCTTTTCTAACGATTTAGGTCGGGGTGCTGATTGCTCAACATAGACAAGTGTCTGTGATACGTTGTTCTATTTTCAATAACCAATAGGATATGGACTATGCCCCGAGAGGCCGTATATAGCTCCCTTGGTCAGAGGAGAGTGTGACGTTCTTGATCCCCCCTTTATGTTAGGAAGGAACAATTAGGTTCTCCATATTTCTGCCCTGTCCTAGATTTCTAGCAGTTCTCTATCAAGACAAGTTTTTACTTGTTTATTCTATGTGGCACTTGTGCCCAGCATATCTTAACATATTGGCTCGTTTTACCCAGCATATTTTAACATATTGGCCAGTTTTAAGCCAATATTACGCACTTCTCTTTCTTACCGCTACACTATGAGATAAATAGTATCCGGGCATCTGGCTGAATATGACTTAAATGTTCGTGGCGCCCTCCATCGGTATTGCTGGAATTCAGTATGGTGGTGGCCCACCCTTAATCTTGATGACAGCTTCCACTCTCGCAAGCATGCTTTCAATCAGGTGCTGGAAGGTTTCTTTGGGAATGGCAGTCCATTCTTCACTGAGTGCTGCACTGAGGAGAGGTATCGATGTCGATCGGTGAGGCCTGGCATGAAGTCGGCGTTGCAAAGGTGACCTATAGGATTCAGGTCAGGACTCTGTGCAGGCCAGTCCAATACAGGGATGTTACTGTCGTGTAACCACTCCGCCACAAGCCGTGCATTATGAACACGTGCTCGACCGTCTTGAAAGATGCAGTCGCCATCTCCGAATAGCTCTTCAACAGTGAGAAGCTAGAAGGAGCCTAAAACACCGGTTTAGGCCTGTGCTGTGATAGTGCCACGTAAAAACGCTACATGAAAAACACTATCACACCAAAACACCACCGCCTCCGACTTTTACTGTTGGTTCTGCACACACTGGCAGATGACGTTCACCGGGAATTCGCCATACCCACACCCTGCCATCGGATGGCCACGTTGTTAACCGTGAATCGCACTCCACACAACGTTTTCCACTGTTCAATAGTCCAATGTTTACGGTCCTTACACCAAGCGAGGCGTCGTTTGGCATTTACCGGCGTGATGTGTGGCTTATGAGCAGCCGCTCGACCTTGAAATCCAAGTTTTCTCACCTCCCACCTAACTTTCATAGTACTTGCAGTGGATCCTGTTGCTGTCTGGAATTCCTGTGTGATGGTCTCGATAGATGTCTGCCTATTACACATTACAAACCTCATGAACTCAACAGACGAAGTCGGCCTGTACGATTTTGTCCTGTGCGTGTCCCGTCACCTTTCCTCTTCACTATCACATCGGAAACAGTGGACCCAGGGATGTTTAGGAGTGTGGATATCTCGCGCACAGGCGCATGACATAAGTGACGCCCAATCACCTGACCACGTTCGAAGTCCATGAGTTCGGCGAAGCGCCCCATTCTACTCTCTCAAGATGTCTAATGACTGCTGAGGTCGCTGGCGGTAGGTGGCAGCACACTGCACTTAATTTGAAAATGTATGTTTCTGGGGCGTCCAGATACTTTTGATGACATAGTGTAGGTCTAGAGGTAGCAAGCAAAGAACCACCACCAGCGTCTTAGTGTTGTTCTATAATTGCCTCTTATGCACAATTGTACACCTCTCTATGCTCGCCGTAGAGCCTGTGCTGCTCTTACCTTTCTGGCTCTAAGCACCCAAACTCTCCACCTGCAGCCCACTACAGCGAGTAAAATTGCGTTGTGTTACGTTCTTATTGCACTTACTGGCAGCTGAAAATATTTTTGGGAAGTTGTTTTTGTTTTGTTCAGGATTCTAACGCCTCTCTGGCCAACTATTCGAGCAAGTTAATGAACGTTTTATTTTGCTTCCCTGCTATACCAAAGTACCTATATACTTCCTCTCTTTGGGGGGGGGGGGGGGGGGGGTCATTTATTCTGAGTGTGCTACTATCGCTAATTTGTTTTCTAGACGCTTGTATTTAGTCTTTGAAGAACTAATCTACTATTTTTCAATAATTTGGTCCTATAGCTGTCAGACACCTGTATTACAAGATCGTCTGCGTAGATGTTGCAGCAAAACTGCCACAGACCAGGGTGGACATACAGTGTTCGGTCATTTATCGTTACCACTCCACGGGCATCACAGCAACGGAATTACAAGTTTCCGTAAGACGCCTACAGCGGTCGTGCGAGATCTGGCGGACCCAACACCACGCCCACGGGGACACGTCTTTAGCGCCTCGGTACCCACTAGCCCCCTTACTGGAACATTATAGGACGGCTGGCGGTGCCGTCTCAGTCCACTTGCGCTCAGAGCCACTTCGTGCTTACACCGTCGATCGTGCCTTGTACACTGAGCCCGATCCTGCTTGGCACTGTGAGAGGTGGACTTCGACGACAGTTGCCGCAACGCTCTGTAGCCCACCTCTCCTTAGTGCCACGTATGAAATTGTACTTAACAGAGTGGAACAGAGCTCGGGTGGCATGGACGGATACGGCATTACATCTTGGTTTAACTCCACGCCAGAGTTCAGCTACCGTGGAAGCGTACCGGCCTCGCAACAACCAATGACGAAATATTTTCAATGGACGAGAGATCTGGGGAACATGCCCGCCAGGTCAACAGCCGAATTCTCCCTGTATCGAGGTGGGTGAGGTCAGCACAGGCAAACTCACCACCATTACTACATCTGAAGCGCAAGAGTATATGCCAAAATTAATGGCAAACTAGTGGACCAGGAGTGATTGTGATGTGTACCAAATGGCACTGAATACTATCACGCCAGATGCTGTGCCCATATGATAGTGACGAAAGCATACGGGAATGTTCATTCTCCTCGAAACTGTGACACATGGGGACGTTCATCGTGGCGCTGTATACAGAAAGGACGAACTGGTGCCACTCTTGTGTCCAGTGTTGTCGCTTGGTAGAAAGCTGTTGGTGCGCCTCGCTCTACTACTGTGTCAAGAGAACCCTCAACAATGGTCGCCGTGGCAACAGTTTCACTATTCCAGAAGTGTCACGTCGTCATAGTGGATACAAATCTAGTGGTCAAAAAACCAATTTACAGGCGAAACCTTCGAGCGTTTGTCCTCTTGGGCGCTAGTTTGGTGGGGCAATTGACGTTCCATGACACTGAGTATTGCGCTCCTGAACCCATCGATTCCATATTGGCATGAAAGTCGTGAGATGATAGTTGTGGAAGCCCGACTGAAGCGAGCTGTAAAACCACAGGGCAATGAACTGCGGCCTCGGCAGACTGTGATACTGCTGCCGCTGAATTCGACACATGTTGGTAAATGTTTCTCCTTCTTAAGAGAGGCGTAACACGGTTTCACCAAAAACAAGCAACTATCACGTGAATGAGTAATCGGCTGCGTACTTTTTCATCTGTACTTGTTTTTTGAGGTTGCGTTGAGATGCCAAACTTTTGCCTACCTAAGTATCTAGTATACTTTATGCTAATTAGACATATGCTGAATGTCATGTTCATAGCGTTGGAGTTTTAACTGCAAGCAGCATATTTCGATGCCCCATTAGGCACGCACTTGCACTAGGGGGTAGTGGAATAGCGATGTTATCGTATTTCAAGATAACCAGCAACTAGCTGCCGAAAAAAAAAATTTCTTTACCAGTTTCATGCAATTAATGTTCTCCTTGAGAAGGTTGTACAGGAAATATGCCACAAATAAACAGAAGTTAGATAATAACGAAAAGTTTAAATATTTAAAAAATTAAAGATAAGCAGAGTAATTCATAATATAAAAACCTAATGATGAGTAAAATAAGTTAATATCAACGACAAGTAGAACTATGGGCAGGAAATTTCGGAAATGATCTTCAATCCGCTGTACTGAGGTCAGTAGTATGCTAGTAGGTAACACGTCAACAAAAACGATGTGCGAAACGCATCATGGGGCTAGAATCAGTAACTGGAGTAAGTGGAGGGACTATTCTCAATGATTAGCTAATATTAAGTATAGGAAAGTGACTACAGAGGAAAAGTAGCGTGGGCACAATTATATTATTGTGAAACAACTAGTACAGGCCTATTCACAGGTCGCAAAAGAAAAAAATTGTATATCGCAGCTTTTATACAATTTTTATGATACTGTAAGTTGTAGAATACATCGATGAACTGGTGTAGAGATGTCAAAAGCATGGCAGCAGACAATTCGGCAGTGCAAACAGTATGCGAGATTCATCAAGAGGGGATAAGCAATAAGCGGAGTAAATGGAAAAACAGTTCCTAGTCAATAGCTAAAACGGAGGGTCCGAATAAACTATACGAGAAAGGAAAACTTGTCATCGTTGTATACTTTTGATACAGTGGATGACTAGTTAAGAAACGTGTACAAAGTCCTAAACACGGTTCGTGAATTAAATATAACTAGCGAAATTCATGTATGCTGTATGAAATAAGTGCAATAGCTTTGACAATTTTAATGTTTATAATAGACCGCTTATTAATCTTAAACGTTGCTTATATATATAGAGTAGTGTATTTGCAGCTTAAAAGAATGTCTGTAGGTCATTGTTTACATACAGCTAACCACCCGTAGCGAAAGTAAATCAGCATTTGTTACTTAAATATATATAGAGTAGTGTATTTGAAACTTAAAAGAATGTCTGTAAGTCATTGTTTACATACAGCTAACCACCCGTAGCAAAAGTAAATCAGCATTTGTAGGTTGTTGATGGTTTAGTATCTGCAATAATAAAGGGTTAACTAACTG
Source organism: Schistocerca serialis cubense (assembly GCF_023864345.2). Classification (NCBI taxonomy): domain Eukaryota; kingdom Metazoa; phylum Arthropoda; class Insecta; order Orthoptera; family Acrididae; genus Schistocerca; species Schistocerca serialis. The sequence continues at coordinate 441,545,239 of NC_064642.1, read as the reverse complement.
GCAAGGTAAGTGGCTGACCACTCAGAATTGAAAATGCTTCAATACTTAGAACTTTAGATGCCTGACAAATACCAAACAATCCTCTTTCTCGCCATCCGCCTGTTCCTGTAGTGTCCCTCATCGCTTAACACAGTTACCAGAAAGAAACTTTGACAATGGTCGAGTTCCTGCAGTATCCTTGTCCTGTCTGTTCACTTGCTATGTCTCTGACGATCCCGTCATTAAACAACTCAGGATCGAAAGGAAGCAATAAAAATAAAAGCATGTCAGCGTCTATATTATTAAAATATTGAGAGACCCTTCCATATATTGGAAGAAGTGTGTTCATTGATTATAAGAAAAACAAACGACTTTGGGAAAAATCTATTCATTACTTTATAACAATGTTTGATTTTGTGGGTTTTCAGTACATTAAACACTTTACTGCTTCCACATGATTATGTTGGTCAGTGGATTACAGTGTGTAGGCCAGGAGCAAGCTTTGTTTTACATGATCGATGTTTTTCAAAGCCATGTTGATTGGCCTAATGAAAATCTTTCTTTCCGAGGTACGTTATGTTTGAGCTCAGAATATGTTCTAAAATTCTGTAACAGGCGGATATCATTAAGATTTAACGATAGTTCGTCGGGTCTTTTTGCTACCCTTCTCGTAGTAGGGTGTGCTGTACACCTTCTTACAATAACTGATCACAGTTTTTGGTCAAGGAATCTTCGGTTCTTGTGGTTTAAATGAGAACTAACTCTATTGAAAATTCTGTATAGAATATGACAGGGAATACATCGGATCATAGTACCGTTTACGTTTCAACGGCGTTAGCGGTTCCTTAACATCACTGGCTACAATTCCCATATTTGCACAAGTGCGACAAATTAAGTTCGGGAAATATTTTCGTATCTTACTTAGTCACGGAACACTTGAAAACTAAGTTCAGAATTTTTGCTTTCCTACCTTCAATTTCTGTTCATGCGTCATCCATGAGTGTCTGGACACGAGCTTGGAGGCTACTGAGAGCATTTACATGTGACAAGAATTTATTTGGGTTTTGTGAGAAATTATTCGAAAATTCCGCTCCGTACGATGAGTGATGTTCTTGATTGACCCTCCCATAATGAACTTTAATACTAGTTAGATAGCTATCAAGTGAATGGTCGATTATTCGTTTAAAATTCGCCTTGTTTCCCTACATGTACCGCCGAGGGACAAATGTTTCGAGTATTCACTTCGAGAAATGACACTATTGTCTTCTTATATGGCTTACTGAACACGTAAATCTTACAGCTGGTTTTAGCTGCCCTTCGTCCTCATTTTCACTGTTCTCTCGTGGTCACCGGCACCAGTTAGAAATGGACATCCTCAATAGCGAGTGGGCCTCCGAACAGCTTGCTCTACTTTCTTTTTCATAGAAAACACTTCACATTATTCCGCAGAATCTCATGTTGCACAGATCACTTATAAAACTGTAGTGGCCTATATATTTCAAACTATTGTTGAGCAGTTACTCTCCTCCACTAATCCTAGAAACTTGGAGAATATGCATACTAGCGAGTTAAAAATTCTCTAATGTTTTCAGTTAAATTTGGAGGGAGGTCTGGTGTTCGATAGAAGGACCGCGTTATAAGTTTGTTCACTGCATGAATTTCACCTCCTATGTGAAATCCTGCTCAGGTAATTCGGCAACGTCTTCGAAGTGTCGTCATTGAAACCTCAGAGGTTGCAAAATATCGCTGATATTCATCTGTCGGCTTGAAGCTTCGTCCTGTTTCTGCAACCCAGTGTTTCAACAATCGTTGTGCCGGCTAGCGTATATGTGGCTTTTCGGCTGTTTCCGACATTCGGTTTGGTATCCACGACCCATGCCGCCTTTAGTTTCACGATTCGTAAACGTTTCGAAAACGTCTCTCACACTTTTCGACAGACTGCATCTGATGGCGTACCCGAATTTCGTCCGGCAGCGGTGCCAAATGCAGAACACAATGCTGATCGCGTGAAGATACGGGATCAGGTAATAAGAAACAGTAACTCCCAAAACCCGGCGCTACCTTCTTTTCTTGCTTTGAGATTGTTCGGATATCTGTCGCAGTTGGTACGCCTGTAACAACTTACTCACCTTGGTGTTATTCCGTTCGCTTCATCTTCCTCACTCAATACAGAAATCTCTGCCTTGAGCAGTTCTTGGAAGAGCTGACCACATGAGACGGCACCGGAGCGGAATGAAATGTACGATTCATGGTCAGCAGGTTCATTTGCATAGGGCATTGTTGCCAACTTCAATCTCTCTCGGGTACACACAAGCACACGCGTGCGCGCGCGCGCGCACACACACACACACACACACACACACACACACAGACACACACAATAACGCGAGCGTGATCACGTTGAAAGAGGAGAGGTACAGGGCTTCTGGGAACCCCCCCGCGACAGCCCCTCGCGACAGACCACACACGGCGGAGCACGCCCACTTTAAGGCGAGGCAGCCCCACCCCACATCGCACAGTGGTCACGCGATCCCGCCGTCAGCTGGTGTCACGCCTCGCGTGGCCTATGTGGCCCTTCCCTCCCCCGCACTCGCCACGGGTCACCATTCCGCTAATGCGGTTGACATTTGCTTTGGCCACGACCGCCGATACTCGAAGCCACCGGCCTGCCCACTATTGTTACACTTTGGCTCCACCGTCCTTACCGCTGTACGTTTCTGCCTAAAAGCAGCGAGGTGACAAAATGCTTATCACAAAAAGAACTCGAGTTAGAGAGTCCTGCGCTTTAAATCCAAATCCGGCTAGGTTCTATGCAGGAATGGCCAAATTCCGCCTCTATTCTTCCTTCTAATTGAGCTTACGACCAGCGTGTTACAACGTCGCTGTCAACGGAGCATTAAACCTTAATTCCTGTCTCTTCATAACACGCTTTCCACTAATGTCTGTCCTAGAAAGAATAACGGTGAATCCCATGCTCAGCAGTTACACGGTCGTCGAGGGTAGACGAAACTCATCTAGCAGTGTCCATCCACCACTCTGGAGTCTGAAGATGACTCTTTCATGGAGTCGAAACCGGTCACTCACTCCAATAAAAAATATTTTAACAATATTGCGATCAAGACCATTTTAAATTTTAATTGTAACTACTTTTAAGATCCCTGACTATGTTTTCAAAAATCTTACATCTCTCTCTAAAAGACGATTTCATGCAATAACCATCAAAATTACGGTTAGCGAGTTAAAAAGCGAAATCGACACTGTATGAACAGCATACGTAAGGTAATTAATCGTAAGTTGGTTCTGGTGAACATCCAGGTTCATATCATTCGTAGTTATTCTACGACAACCTAACTTGCATACCACGAAAATATCACGTTTTCTGATTAGTCGTACGGTTAGACTCTAATACGTACACTTTTTTGAGTCATCAATGTTCTTGCTGGTTTTACGCGGCCCTCCACGAATTCTTCTCATGTGCGAACTTCTTCATCTCAGAATAGTCACTGCAACCTACGTCCTGTTATTTGCTGGAGTATTCCAATATCTGTCTTCTTCTACAGTTTTTATCCTCTACAGCTCCCTCTAGTATAATAGAAGTTATTCCTTGATGTCTTGCCAGATGTCATACCATTCTGTCCCTTATTCTTGTCAGTATATTTCATACAGGGTGTTCGCAACTTTCGGTTACAAACTTCTAGGACTTGTAACGTGGAGTGAGTACAAAATATTTTGAAGGGGAACAAATGTCCGGAAACGTCATCCAACGACGCTACAGAGCGTCGAAGTCATAAGCGCCGGCTCCTGTTAGTGCATGTATACAAATAATGTTACAAACTTTCAGGGATGAAGGAGAAGGATAAATGTATCAGTTTGAGGTAAGGATTCCTGTACAGCTCAAAAGTAGTAAACGAAAACCGTTTTGATACGTTTACCAGTGGAATAAATGTACCGGTATAGTTGTCGCTAAGATTGTAGGGTAGGCAACATTCAGGGGTGGTAGTATGGATCACAACAAGAAAAAAAGTCAAGTAAAAGTGCATATGTAAGAGTTATGATCTCTTGTTCCATAGAGCGGAGACGTTTCACACTAGCGAAGATGAACAAGTGCTCACAGCTCCTGAGCTATTTACTTTAGAGTTCATGTTTCCTGGACATTCTTTCTTGCTTGGTCCATACGACAACCTCTGAAAGTTGCCCACCCTACAATCTTAGCAACAACAGTACCATACATGTATTCCACTGTCAGAAGTATCAGAACGGTTTTCGCTTGCAGCTTTCGACTAACGCTCTTCTGAATGAGGGCATTTCCCTCAAATTGATACAGTTATCATCCTTGAAAAGTTGTAACATCACTACGGAGTCACCCTTTATATACATACATTCACAGCCGCCTCCGCCTGAAACTTTGACGCTACTTAGTGTCGTTGGATGATCATTCCGGACATGGGTCCCTATTCAAAATATTACGTACTCACTCCCCTCTACAAGTACTAGAAGTTTGTAACTGGAATTTCCGAACACCGTGTACATTCATTTCCTTATTCTTTAGCATCTAATTTTCAACATTCTTCTGTAGCACCACACGTCAAATGCTTCGATTCTCTTCTCTCCTAATTTCCACAGTCTATGTTTGATTTCCATACAGTGCTGTGCTCCAGGCGTACATTCTCAGAAATTTCTTCCTCGAATTAATGCCTACGTTCGATACTAGAAGACTTTTCTTGGTCAGGGATGCCCGTTTTGCACAGTGCCAGTCTGTTATTTATCTTTTCCTTGCTCCATCCATCATTGGTTATATTTTTGTATAGGTAGCAAAATTTCTTAATTCATATTCTTCGCAATCGGCAGTTCTTATTACTGCTAGTTACTATTACTGTTGTCTTCCTTCGATTTAGTCTCAATTCATATTTTAAACTGATTAGACTGTTCATTCAGTTCATCAAATCCTGTAATTCCTCTTTGCTTTCACTGAGAACATCAGAGTCATCAGCCAGTCTTATCACTGATATTCTACTCTTGAACCTTTTTTTTATTTCTGTCATTGCTTCTTCCATGTAGAGATTGAACAGTACGTGTGAAAGTCTGCAGGGTTGCCTATTCTTTTAAGGGTACCAATCTATCTTCTCCGCGATTTCTAAAGAAATTACAATATAAATTTCATTGACGTGATTAAAAAAACATAATTTAATACAGTGGCCTCATCGATTAAGTGAGTGGTTCCTAGTAAATCAACAAAAAAAAAAAATTCTTCATACACACACACTGTAACGCTACGCTCGGGCGCACGATACTCCTTAAAGCCTGTACTATGGTAAGTTGACGGGCTTCACCTCAAGAGAAAGGATTTTTGTATGGATTTTGACCGCGTGTACCTGAATGGAGACAAATCAGACTTACACCCACTCAGTAATAACAACGATACGTCAAGCAAGTCCGAAATGCGACTACACGTTAGGACGGACAAGAAACAACACAGCATATGCTACCAAATTGTTAATAATACGGTCGCCAGCCTAATTAAACATTAACTGAGTTTCTTCCCTGTACAAGTTGATGTACGTTCATACAAAACAACACGTAATAACACTGCATAATATGGTAAATTTTAGAACCAGAAAATCTACTGAACTAATAATTTCACTTTCTGTACTAATATGGACAAGCCATAAATACACAACATCACACTATAATGTTTACTACAAACTTCGTACTGTCTATTGATCTGATTAAAATCGGGCATAGGTTACCCTAGAAATAGCACTTTCGTAACACACATACAATGTCAACGTGGAAAAAGGTAAAACACTGATAAATATTGGTTTCATACTGACTTTAACTTTGCTGGTCAAATCAGTTCAGTGCACTTCAGAATTCAAATGAATAGAAAAGAAAAGGGGAAGGGGGGGGGGGGACCCTGACACTGTTATGATCACTGTATTGAAAATTTTGATTATTGAAATCATTAAGCACTCAAGATTTCCAATATACGAGTTACTACTCTTTTTAGCTTATTTCCTGCTCATTTAATTACCATTATATCTGCCTGAAAATAATTAAACTTCATTACTAAACCAATTTCAACATTATCTTCCAACTTTGTCAGACCTTTGTTATTTACCTATATATTCATTACCAACAAAGTTCTTTAAACATCAGTCTAACATAGCTAGGTCTGCAGGTAATTATTATTAACATAAATTTTAATTCTTCGTCTCGGGACACTCGGATTGCACAACATGTGGAAAGGACTCTGTCTAGGTTAGTTGTGAGGATAATTAAATGATAGGACAGTTCTGGTAAAATTTAAGTTGTTATTGAACAGTATGGAACAAAAGTAACACTGGTCCACACGAATACAGTACTAAAAGTTTCAACCTGTTCGTATCGATGCGGCGGTCAGCAGGCGGCGAGATGGCGAGGCACATAGCACACATACAATCACAGCAATGGCTCTTGATGTATCGGCACTTTGTTTCTTCTTAGCGTCGCAATACTTTTCCATTTAGTGCCTATGGAATTTTGTCATGCTGTATAGGCGTCGGAAACGGCACATCCGAGGCTCAACGAAATCTCGTTTTCCAGGAGAGCCTCCGCGATCCAGAACGTGTTTCTCAGACCGATGCCCAACTCCGACTACTACTGCTGAGCCCGTTATGCCGTGCAGCGCCCGTGTGCATTTTCCCGCGCTCGCCTACCATCCACCTTTTACCGCTCCCCTGCAGACAGGGTATTCACCCGAGGTTTTGCATTCTACATATCCTAATACATTGCCTACGTATGGACCAGACACACAATTACAATTTCGACATCTTACAATAGTTTCAACGTTTCTTACATTTTAGTTCTGTTATAACATTGCTTGAAATTTGACATAAATATTAATATTCACATCGAAAGTTGTTTATAGTTTCTTTAACACAATGGCAAGAAAAGAAAAGGAAATGAAATCAGAACATCGATTACACTAATTTATCGAAAATCAGAAGAAAAAAATTATTATATGTACAATAGTATAGCGTTGGTGTTGTTACAACACACACACACACACACACACACACACACACACACAGACGCACACACTGAATGGTTACAATCCCTCATGCAATGTCCATAAAGCATTAGTTAACTTTGAATTCTTGAGTTTTAATGCCGAGTACTAAACGTCGTTTCATCCAAAATAAAAGGAAGTTAAGTCTCTGGTAATCCATCAAAGAAAGTGGGATACCAGCCGGTCATGAAGTACTTGAATTGCGATACCAAAACCAGCAGCTGTATTGGAATCCAACGTCATTTATTCGACATATGCTACCAGTGTCGACGCCAAATAGTGTCATCTTCAGACCACATGCGTAACCTGCTACTCACAACCGCACAGCAAAGACCAACAGAGTCTTCAAATGGGAACAGATATTAAGCATGTCCGCCAGCATGCGCAACGAAAAGAGTCGTATGCAGTGGGGCCAGAATTAACTGTCCCTTGGAGTTCCGGTTGTCGCCTGACATGTCACTGCTACGAAGACACGGAATACAGATAATTTTGGCCCCACTGCATACGACTCGGTTCGTGACATCAGAAAGAAATTGCAAGGAAAAAATATCTTCACTCTGAAACAGCTGCCAACACATATCCAACGCATCTGGAGGTCTCTTCCACGTGAAGGCGCGGGTAACTTGGTTTCAAGCATTGTCCCTCAGCTGATTCACGTGGAAAAGTTTCCGGCGTGATAATCGTGCTAATGCGAGCCTGACAGGAATTAACAGACGTCGGACGTGGAATGGTAGTTGGAGCTAGACATATGGTACATTCCATTTTGGGAATCGTTAGGGAATTCAGTATTTCGTGATTCACAGCGTCAACAGTGTGTCGGGAATATAAAATTTGTGGCATTGCCTCTCATTGTGCCTCTCATCATGGCTTACGGCCTCAGTTTAACGACCGAGAGCAGTGGCGTTTCGTAGAGTTGTCAGTGCTAACAAACAAGCAACACTGCGTGACATAAGTATGGGACATACGTATCCATCAGGACAGTGCGGCGAAATTTGGCTTTAATGGGCTATCTCAGCAAACGACCGATGCCAGTACCTTTGCTACCAGAACGATATCTCCTCGGCTCTTGACCATAGTGGTGGGACCCTAGAAAACTGGACAAAGTTGTTCTGGTGAAATGAGTCCTGTTTTCTGCTGGTAGGAGGTGGTTGTAGGGTTGTTGAGTCCAGGCAACGTGCAGCTTCTGCACTATGCCGGGCCAGAGGAGGTCCGACAAAATATTAGGATGTTCCCATGACATCATCTCATTGTAAACGTCTCTGCCTACGAACTCTTTGCACCGGAGAATATATTCGACGCTGTCATGAATGTTTACACGTAGGAGGGAACCGATTCATTCAAGTGGATCAGCCCCTTAAGCAGGCACATTCTTTCTCCTCTGTGTCGAGGGCAGTCAAAATAATCTGGTTGACGTCCTGGATCTCCCTAATTCTGCATTATGCTAATAGCGTGGCGTAGATTCTACACACTTTTCGACTGTAGCAGCTGTGTTGAATTTCAACTTGGCGATTGTCCTTCCGAATTGCCTACTGATTTCTCTGCCAGTGAAGGAGATTTCAAATTCCACTACGTAGCATCGGAGAAGGCTAACTGATCCTGACAGTGTTTAATTAGACCAGACAGCGAACGTCATCAGTCTCCTATTCACACCGCTCACTGCGCCTCCCTTCCCCTTACACCCCCCCCCCCCCCCTCCACAAACACACACACACCAGACCAGGACATAATCAGTGCACCCTTAGTTTGATTATAGAGTAAATTCTGTGTGCAAGTATGAAAAAGTGTTCTAAATGTAGCGTGTATCTGCGAACCAGCCCGACTTTCACAGAGTGGGATGTGAGGAACGACTAAAAACCACTTCCAGGCTGCCCGGCACGCCGACCCATTGTCGCTAATCTGCCAGCATAGCCAGGAAGAGGTCGCGTTAACACGCACCCCTATCTGGGTGGGTACAAGGCTATGTAAATTGCTGTTGTTCGTTACTACATTCTTAAGTAGTTCATATTAAAACGTACGCCTAGTACCTAGTTGATATCTTCGTGCTCTGGCTCTTATTAGGGTAGCATTCGCGTTATTCGAACGCTGTTTGGGTGTATGTAAAATAATGAAAATTTGTCCACAAGTGGTGGTGTTGCTTTGTGGGCCCAGCATCAATTAGTGTTGAATTCCACTGGAAGGTCGTAAACTTGATTTTGTTGGTCATCCTTAAGGTGCTGCTGGTGTTTCAAAATATTTCCTGTTGATGCATTCTCTTAATATTGAGAACAATGTAAACATAGGAGTGGATCATAGAGCTCCTATGCAAAATCGATAGGCCCTCGCGTAATTTCTGACATCTTTTATATTAAATCTGCAGCAAAAATGGCCGTTTCTTAAGTATATTTATTGAGAAACTACCGCGTAACGAACATTGTCGAGGGTCTGGAAAAGAGCGCACGTCACTTCTCATTATAAAGGAATAGAATAACGAACGCAGATAAATGAATGCCAATATCCGAGACATCAGTCTGTTGCAGGATGCTAGAGAATACTTTAAGCCCAAATACATCGTTAATCAACAAAATGAGCACGAAAGGATTCTGCTCGGCTTCAGGAAACACCACGCGTTTGAAACACAGATCGCTTTTAGAGACAAGGTACTTTATCTTGTCATTGTTAGACTATGTTTTCTTCAAGTTTGAATCACAGATCACTATCTTTGCAGAAGATATCATTGACTGACTATGGTGATCTAGCAGGTTTCTTGTTTCATAGACTCACAAAAGGCGTTCGACGCTGTACTTCACCACACCCTGGTACCCAATAAACAATAATCCGGGATTACCTTCTCAGATACACGATACGTTTTAAGGATTTTCTATAGAACGCAGTACGTTATAGCCTCACATCACATGAAAGATTAATTTTTTAGCAATAACAGAACTCTCAAATAGTTTGCTAATCATGTCCTTCATTTACAGGACGATATAGCGACTGAATGATCGCAGGGAAATGGAAAACATGTAAGATAGTATCACCGTATTGTCTACTGAGTGGTATCCGTCTTTAAACGAGTTAAACTACAACATCACGATAATTATTTGACGATTTGTGCCTAATTGTAGAATCGTGTCACCTCATTTAAGCATTTACACAGAGCGATTTGAAATCGAACAAACTTAAAATTAGTAGTAAGGAGGGCAAGTGGAAAATCTGAATTTGTTGGAACGATTCGGGCGAAGCGAAATACACGCTGTAAGGTAATCCCGTCCTAAGACGTCAGTGCGAGAAGTTTTAGAGTACTGTTCCAGTAGACCTGAAAACAGACATCTGAAGAATTTAAGAACATGATGGGTAAAATTGATACGAAGAATAACATGGATTCCCGGATAACTTAAGCTGGAGTCCTTGATAGGATAACAACGTCTTTCTAACGGAAGCTACTACAATTTAGATGCCTTGCATTTGTGGAAGGGTGTAAAGCAAAACTCTTCTGCCTTCAACGGATGTCTCCTGTATGAGAGAAATTGGAACGCTTACGGAAGCATACACACTGTAACTAGTCTTAAGCCCAACGTGTGAATGAAAAGTACGGGGAGGGGCTAATAGTAATGCATAATAACCTGCGCTATGCACTCAGCGGTGGCTTGCGGGGTAAACAGACAAATGTACAGACAGAAAATGGTGCATTTTGGAACTATCTGAATTACAGAATGGACGAGACATATTTCTTCTTTACTCATCGTTGGAGAGAAGATAATACGCAAATACAATTTTCATTAGCGCTACCCTTTATCACGTGAACTGCTCCATCTGTTTGTATCTTAACGAAAATACCTTAAACTACCGCTCTCAACGCTCGGAAAGAGTACTTTGACATCTCTGTGGTGCTACACATTGCTATAGTCAACATACTTCTACCATTTGTACATCAGAGAAAACAAATCCATTTTCTACTGGTTACGTCCTCTGTTTGGGTTGCGTGACACAATTTATTCCCTATGGCACAGGTATTTGCTGCTTGTATACCTTTACTATTGAGAATGTGAAAATGCAGAGTAATTTTAACATTTTGAATGTTGGGCTCCATAAGGTTCCCTTTCTGTGCAGCGACCGTGGAATATAAAATAATAAATAATGTAGCAACCAGTCGCGGAAACATAATTTATTTATCTTGTTGCAACAAGATTTGTTTCCTCGACTGGTTGCTACATTATTTATAATTTTGTAATTTTAACACTACGAGTGTCATGTTTTAATTAAAAGCTGATTGTTTTACTCTATGTTTACGTATACACAGACTTACCGTTCCACCCGATACAAAATTACCGCTCTCATTGCTACAGATTAGTCGCATGGTTATACAGCGTGTCTGGTTTTGTACCTACAACTATGTCTTTTCTGTGGGACAGCTTGCATCTAAATCAATAGACTCAGTATCAGTGGATGAAAATTTTACTAACGTGGTATTCTTGCAATCGACCGAAAACATCCATGAAAGAGTCACAGCACATAGTTGATGGGGCTAATGCTACATATTTGTGCTCTTAACAGTCACGATAATGTAGTGGTGATCTACGTCATCGTATCAAAGTAGTTCACACATGTTTGAAATCGTTGCTTCCACTATAAAATATTTCTGCAAGTGTGGTTCTCAAGTTTGAGCAGTAGTTACGTTATTTTCTTTATTCCGAGAGAGGGCACAAGAATAAAGTTGAAACTAGGCTTACCTCCAGGATAGAGTTCAAGGGCGAGCAACAATCGCACAGTACTATCCCACCACAAATAATATTTGTTTTACGTTCTACGCCGATTGCCTTGTAAAGGAGTATATGACTTCAGTATTTCATGCACCAATTCTCGAGTATTAGCTCTGTTTTTCTTTGGTTACTTCTGCTTAAAACCGAAAACATCACCCTGACTTGCGAAAATGTTGGAGGAGGAGGAAACAAAACGAAACTTCACGGGCGGTGTAACTTAAGTCATTGAAAAATGAACATAAACTTATAAACAACTTTTGCTGTTTAACAGAACGATGTTGCAGAACCTCTGACTTGGATGCATGCAGTGATTCGCTTTGCAAAGGTGACATCAAGCCATTGCAGCATCTCCTGAGGCGAGCTGCCCCACAACGTAACTAGGCGCTCCTATCCTGGTTATTGGCACTAAGACCGTGATGTGCAAGCTGGTCCCACACATGTTGTATATGGGGATCCTGCTGATCAAGTAAGTACCTCAACATCATGCAGACAGTTTATAGAGACAAATGAAATGCGTGGACGTGCATAGAGACAAATGAAATGCGTGGACGTGCATTGTCCTGTTAAAAAATGGCACCACGATACCACGATACATGAGGAAACAGGCTCCTCGTGACATACCGTTGTGAAGTCAGAGTTTGGTTGGTTGGTTGGTTGGGGAAGGAGACCAGACAGCGAGGTCATCGGTCTATTCGAATTAGGGATGGACGGGGAAGGAAGTCGGCCGTGCCATTTGAAAGGAACCATCCCGACATTTGCCTGGAGCGATTTAGGGAAATCACGGAAAACCTAAATCAGGATGGCCGGACGCGGGATTGAACCGTCGTCCTCCCGAATGCGAGTCCAGTGTCTTACCACTGCGCCACCTCGCTCGGTAAGTCAGAGTTTCTTCTATCAGTAACAGCTGTGTCCTGGACTCATACTCGATGGGTGCCCACACCACGAAGTCAGGAGTAACGCCGCTGTGCCTCTACAAAACATTGGAAGAACGCGACCTCTCCCTAGGTCGCCGCCACTCTTGTCGAAGATGGTCCTCCATGATAGTGCAGAAGCTGGAGGTACCGCTTAATATATCGCAGTGTCACTCATCGGTAGTCCACTCTTCCCGATCACGACGACGACCCAAACGCACCCGTCGGTGTTGTGGTGTTTACACAACCAACGCCTGGCTGCCGCTAGACCCCGAACAGTGGTGTGGGGTAACACAGAATGTTGACCCGCAGTTAGGCCTCTCTCAAAATATGTCAGCTGCTGATAACGCTGACTCATGCAAGTTCGCTGCCTTCAGAGTGATTATTTTATCAACTATCGCCTGAGCGAAAGCAAATTTGCCCTTTTCTCAAGTGATACACTGCGAAGTATGGATAACGGCCAACAGGTAGAGTCCATATTTATAGATTTCCCAAGATAAAAAAAATGGTTCAAATAGCTCTGAGCACTATGGGACTTAACTTCTAAGGTCATCAGTCCCCTAGAACTTAGAACTACTTAAACCTAACTAACCTAAGGACATCACACACATCCATGCCCGAGGCAGGATTCGAACCTGCGACCATAGCGGTAGTGCGGTTCCAGACTGTAGCGCCTAGAACCGCTAGGCCATTCCCAAGATAGTTCGACACGGCGCCCCAGTGCAGAACTTTGAGGTAGATGTGAGCTTGTGGAATACATTTCCAGATATTTGAGTGGCACTAAGAATTCTTACGTAATGGAACTTAGTACGCTGTTCTCGTCGCCCAGCTTTCAGTAGATACAAAACTATCGTCGGGAGTGGCCCTGGGAAATATGACAGGACCTCTATTATTTTCTATATACTTAATTAGTGTGAGCAGTAATCTGCGATTGTTTACTGATGATGCTGTAGTAGAGGGGAAGGTGTTTAATTTGGGCGACTATAGGTCGATACAAGATGACTTACACAAAATTTCTTGTTGTAATGAAGGGCATATAGGTCTAAATGTACAAAGATATAACTTAATGAGAACGAGTAGGAAAAACAAACCCGTAATGTTCAAATACAGAATTAGTAGTGTACCGCTTAATGCTGTTGCCTCCATTAAATACCTGAGCGTAACGTTGCAAAACGATATGAAACAGAACGACAATGTGATGCTTGTGGAAGGCAAGGTTAACGGTCGAGAATTTTGGGAAAATGTGGCTCATGTATAAAGGAGACAACATACAAACACCAAGTACGACATATTCTTCGGTACTGCTCGAATTTTTACACCGCCAAGGGCTTGTAGACCGCAATATGCGACACGACTTTGAGCGTGATATGTCTATCCGTTCCTGATAAAAATGGTTCTCAACAGTCGCACGGACAAACAGCGAAGCGATCCTAAAACGTTTCAGTTATTAAGAGATAGAGTTAAGACAGCTGCGTACTGCAGAAAGTGACAACTGGTTCTAAATAATGAAAAGTGTGAAGTCATCCACATGAGCAATTAAAGGACTCCAAAAAATTTCTATTGCACGACAAGCCACACATATCTAAAGCTGTAAATTCAACCTAATATTTAGGAATTAAAATTACGACTAATTTAAATCGGATTGATCATATAGATAATATTGTGGGGAAATAAAATCAAACAGAGCGATTCATTGGCAGAACACACAGAAAATGCCTCAAAATGCAATAGATCTATGAAAGAGACTGGTTACGCTACGCTTGTCTTCCCTCTTCTGGAGTATTCCTGTGCGGTGTGGGATCCGCCTCAGGCGGTATTGACAGAGGTCATCGAAAAAGTTCAAAGAAGAGTAGCTCGTTTTGTACTGTCGCAAAATACTGTGGGGTTGGTGGGGGATGGGAGGGGGGATATGCCACGGTTATGACAAGCGAATTGAAGTGGCAGTCATAAAAGCAAAAGCGATTTTCGTTGAGACAGGATCTTATCACGAAATCTGAGTTACCAACTTTCTCCTCACAGTGTGAAAATTTATTTTGGCGCCCACCTGCATTAGGAGAAATGATCATCATAATAAGAGAAACTGGACCTCAAAAAAATGGTTCAAATGGCTCTGAGCACTATGTGACTTAACTTCTGAGGCCATCAGTCGCCTAGAACTTAGAACTAATTAAACCTAACTAACCTAAGGACATCACACACATCCATGCCCGAGGCAGGATTCGAACCTGCGACCGTAGCGGTCGTTCGGCTCCAGACTGTAGCGCCTAGAACCGCACGGCCACTCCGGCCGCCAACTGGACCTCGCACGAAAAGATTTCAGTTTCGTTTTTATCCGCGCGCTGTTCGAGAGTATAACCGTAGAAAAATTGGTTGAAGGCGATTATGTGAACTTTCTGCCAGACACTTTATTGGGAATTATAGAGTAATCATGTACATGTTGTAAATGTAGATGTAAAATGCAGCCAACGTCGGACAGCGGCCAGTGGTCCCGCAAACCACTGCACTATTACTTTAGTTTTATACCGTGTGTATGGTGTTTTCGGGAAAATGGATATAGAACTCAACACAGAAGAAATGGATACATTGACACAGGGCATGTCTGTGTTATGAGACAAGACTACCGAAGTACCCAAAGATCAGTATGACGTAGGGAATACCTGGAGATAAGTATGTACAGCTCTAAATGTTGCATTTAAGACTGTAGACAAAGTGAAAAAAAAACCGAACAAGTAGTTTAATAGTACATTTTGATGAGAATGCTTTCATCAGTTTCTAAATGAGAGTACTGAGTTTAATACAGAATATTAAACCGCACCAACTGTTTCGGTCTGCAGAATGGCAACGCTTTTAAAAGAGTTCCAAGAAGAACGTTTTCTGAAAGAGCACTTCTGAGAGCGCATTTCATACAAGTTACAGGGTGGTAATTATCAAACTCTTGCTACTTTAGAAGGCCCCCAAGAAAAACGTGCGATCATGCGACAATGAAACTTCGTGGATACATTTGTAAGGACATGCGGAAGAGATAATGAATGAACCATTGAAAGAAACACATTTTAATTTCCATATGAGAGGGTAGTACTTATCAGTTGTGTACCGTCTTTACGTTCTAGGTTACAAACTTTGCTCAGTATCATGACCATCAATACCCGCGTCAGTCTGGAACAACACTACAGGCTGCTCTACACAGCTGTTCGCAGCACCTTTCGTACGGTGCCACTTGGAATGTTCAGTTCTCGTGATACAGATGATGCTCAGCTTGAAGATCTCACATAGGATTCAGCATTCTCAGCCTTGTCAACAGAAACTACCTCAACGATTTGTGGCGCAGTTGTACCTCGGTTTCTCTCAGGAGAAATTCCCAAATCGTCATCTAAATCGAACTTCCGACTCACGTTCTTCAACGACGGTGTGGAAAGTGAACCTCTCCGTATCACCTCAATGCGTCGATACTCGCGAAGAGCATTAGCACTACAGCTGTTATTGTGATAAAACAGCCCTACGACTAAATCCATGCTTACCTCGTCCAAACTTATGTTGTTGACTGCCTGTGACAATAATGCAGAGTTATACTTGCGCTTCAACCCTACGTCGCCGTACCAGTAGCGGCGCCTAACGGCAAGTCATGACACTGGCACTACTAACAACGCCACTCCTGCAGTGCATAGTCTGGACAGAATTCCTATTAAGTTAGGTAACATTGTGGTAAATAGGTTTCCGCCTACACTGGCTGAGGTAGCGAAAGTTTAATTGCAACCACTCTGTATATTCACTTGCAGATAATGTTAGCCTATGCACAGACACCTCGGTCTCTGAGGCAGTTTACAGCAGTTTTAAAGTATCATAGTGATTTCCAAACTTGTAGTTTTTCCCTGGCAGTAACAGCTTTATCGATGTTATTGCTTACTTTATTTTAATTGTTAGCCATTAAATTAGGTGAATACAAGTCCAAACGTTGGAATTTTGCAGCTGAAGACGTTTCTTTAACTGGCGATGGACCTTGCTAAAACTTGCAAAAGACATTTTACAGAAAATTAAAAACTTGTCCTTATTGCTCCTTCGTTATTCGAATAGGAACATGAAAGCACCGAATCATTCTCTATTTTCAAAACTTTGATATACTCAATGAGTGCTTTGATATCTAACTTCGTTTAAAGAACAATTACGACTGTCGACAGACAGTTGATTTTTCTGCAGGCGACGTTGTCCACCTCCAACCTGCGACATAGCACGGTACCAATATTTATCATTTTATTTTTGTGGGGTTTTTAGAATTGAAACATGGTCCAGGAGGCTGTATTCTTCTGTACGTTGGGCCAGTTTCAATCTTTGGTCATTTTCGAGCACTATTGTACATGTTTACGTCTGTTAGCTGACAATGTGTGATTGAAAATGACCGAAGGTTGAAATTGAAACATGTTTTCATTCTCAATGACTTTATATCACATCTTCTTGCTCATCTACAACCCACAGCGAATTTTTATACGCTGTGTATGGTCTGAAAAAGTAGTTACGTTAAACTCAGTCAGATTTTTCATTACAGAGTGAGTAATCAGAGTACCAGTGTTTGAGCAACGATAACATTTCACATGGATAATAATAACAAATATGAAGGTCAGGTGTTCGTTGCCAAGTTTAGACGTTATCTTGTCATAAGTAAACAAAAAAAATGTATCTGAACATTCCTTTGAAAATCGAGTAAGAAACGTTGCAGAGCGAAAAAGAGCGCGATACTAATTTCTTTTCCAAAGTCATACACGTATTTTAAAAAATCCGGCAACTGCGAGGACAACTCGCGCAGTGAGAGTTCGTTACAAACCAAATTATGTATATAGATAACAATCAAGGAAAGAATTTCTGAAGAAGAGAAATCTGTTAACATCGAATATAGATTTACGTGTCAGGAAGTTGTTTCTGAAAGTATTTGTGAGAAGTGTAGTCATGTATGGAAGTGAAACGTGAACGATAAATAGTTTAGACAAGAAGAGAATAGAAGCCTTCTAAACGTGGTGCTACAGAAGAATGCTGAAGATTAGATGGGTAGATCACATAACTAATGAGGAGGTTGTAAGAGGTATGCGCTGCCTGCGATATGTAAGCTATAAGAGAATCTGAGACCAAAGAGCAGTGTTGACTGCAGTACGAACTGTGTAGCTGTAGCAGTAAGTTGTTGCTAGCGAGCAGTCTGGTGTGTCATGTTGGCTGGGCCGGTCGCTGTGCATCGATCCCGGAGCCTCAGTATTATTGTATAAGGTAAAAAGCAGCCTCGCGCATATCCAGTAATGTTATGTGGACTCGCATGTAAATCTTTTAAAAATGTGCTAATAATAATCTTTGTCATATAAAATAATTTCTAACAAGCATGTATTTCAATTTAAGGAATTTACTAATTTCTCCAATCCATGATCATTCCGATTGTTGCAAAAGAAAAATCAGTTGCTTCCTTTCATAAATAACAAATGTATAGGCCAGCATTGCACAGAGCTGTGCCGGAAAAAGCTATTGTTAGAGCAGACAGTTGGCGACTTTATCGAGGTAAGAATTTTTGCTTTTTATTCAGAATGATCTTACAGGGCCATGACGCAGCGCTGCTGTCGTCCAAATTCTACCAGGTTACTGAATTTATTTTTTTATTACAAGGTTTAGGAATTTTTCTGTTTCGAGCTTACATTAAATGAGAAAAGAATTTTGGAAATACATTGAATGGGAATCAACTTTGTTCTGAGGTTATACTAAACATAGAATCATATATTATTATTATTATTTATTAAATTTTGTGGGGAGGTTACACTTGGCGACAACCGGCCGGGATCGCTTTTCTTTGTGAATTTCTGAGAAGTAGTCATATATCTGCTCTTATTTACTTAAATGCAGTTTGCATCTGGCGCAACGCATTTACTAATTTGTCACCTTTTCGTTCACAGATCATCGGCAATTTATTGCTCTTTGTTGTAATTGTGTTTGTTTCATTTCGCTTTACCTTTTTTTCATATTGTGGTTAATTTTGATTTGTGAAAAATGCCGCGAAAAACTCTTAACAGTACATCGCGATGTGCAATGAGTGAAATAGCCGACTCAAATAATTTGACCGATAATAATTGCAACACACAGTGTAGTAGTGATAATCGTCTAATTATAGATAATCAGTGCCTACCGATCACTAGTAATGATTTTGATCCTAATGATGAACAAACAAATTCAATTATGTCCGCAGTAAATGTAACAATTGGTGACGCGGCACGTTGCGATACAATGAACGATGCCCAGTTTGACACACCCGGTTTGTAAAATTTGAATTGTGAACAAATAATTGTTTCTAACGAAGGTGAACAATGTACTCAAAGTACGTCAGATTTGTTTGATTCCAGTGTAGTGGCTAACAGTGCACATCTAATTGGGAAAACTTTTCAAGAATTACAGAATGACCAAATGGTTACAGAAAACGTGACAAATGCAGATACACCAACACACAGCTTAGGAAATAGAGTCGCTAATTTTGGCTGTGATCAAGTTATGGCAGTATTGCTACAACTTAATGAAAAAATAGACAACAATTCCAAACAGTCGAATGATAAGCAAGACAACAATTACAAACAACTTAATGAAAGTCTTAAACAGTCGAATGATAAGCAAGACAACAATTTCAAACAACTTAGTGAACAGATTACAGCCGTTGCCGCGCAATGTCATGATACCAAAGAACAATTACGTGAGGAAATTAAGGCTTGTGCTAGGAATAGCAGTGAAGAAATTAGATCTGTGGCACAAGAATTAAATAAAACACATGCAGCCTCAACTAAATTACTTAGAGAGGAAATTAGTGCAGTCGCTAAACAATGCTCTGAAAACGCAACACAGTTACGCGACGAGTTTAAATTAATGCCAGCAGAACTTTCACGCTCACTGGATGCGAAAGTAGACGCGAAATTTGATCAACACAACAGCCAAATTGACGAACGTTTTAATCACCACCTACAAAACAGTGAAACGCGTTACCGTAAATTTATACAGGAACAGAATAAAGTAAAGCAACAAGTCATGAAAACAATTACTGCACAGAGACAGGAAGATAAGCGTAAATTGTTTACGAAAGCAAAAACATACGTAGACAACAATATTGCTACAGTATCAGACGAAATTAATGCTATCAAACAGTTGAACACAGAAATGCATGATGAAATCTCTGATCTTAAAATAAAAACAGACACACAAAGCAGACTTTCAGTGGCCGACAGACTTGAGCAATTAGAACTAATACAGGATCCCGATGCCGTCAAAGCAGACGGTAAGAAATTAAACAAAACCACACGCAAAATACAAGAACAAATTAATGCTTGCAATACTAAAAACGATGATCAGGTAAAAGCACTGACTGTAAAATATGATGAATTGGCCAGTCGTATTGACGTTATCGAAAGTAATAATGACACCAAATCAGACGATACGTCCATAGTTTCGTTTAATCAAACACCCGAATTCCAAAATTTTCAACAGACAATCAGTGAGATAGGTTCGTCCAATAAAACATTACATAGAAAATTGTCATCTTTACAGCACGAAGTGACAGAGATGAAAAATATTTCAGCCTCTAACACGGCACAGCATACGCCACATTCCGAACATTTCTCACACTCACACAGCATGTATAATTTAGGTAATTTACAAAGAGTACGTGAGTTAGATTCCGAACTAACACAGACAAATAGATTCTCATACAATCCTGAACCTGTTCAGACATACAGAGACGAT
This sequence comes from Schistocerca serialis cubense, assembly GCF_023864345.2. Classification (NCBI taxonomy): domain Eukaryota; kingdom Metazoa; phylum Arthropoda; class Insecta; order Orthoptera; family Acrididae; genus Schistocerca; species Schistocerca serialis. The sequence goes on along the minus strand of NC_064642.1, from coordinate 441,524,816 downwards.
AATTTTGATTACAAGCACTTTCTATCCATGAGAAAATTTAAAGTATTTAAAAATGACAGAACACAGATTCATCCCTTGGATTGGATACAACAATTTAGCTTTGCTTTTCCACCAACTTGGCCCGTAACACACAAACTAGACTTTATTTGCAGTTTTTTGGAAGGCAAACCGGCAACTCGTATGAGACCGATCGCGAGACAATGCTATTCGGTAGAAGAATTTCAGAATGCTTTTCTGTCAGCGTATTGGTCGAAGACGACACAGCGCAGAATCAAGGATCAATTAATCAGTTTACCGAATTATGAGAACTCAAATTCTTCCACTGTCACTCAATTTTTTGAACACATGGTCCAACAAAACCAGTACTTAAGTGAGCCATACAGTGAATCTGCACTTATTCAATTATGTATTTCTAAATTACCACGATCATTAAGAGTATCACTTTTAACGGGTCAGCAGAAAGAAAATATTTTGGCATTCAGAGATCTGTTACAGCTTTTGGAAGTTACGCAATCAGATTATTCCTTCATAAACAAAAATTTTTCACATGATAACCAAGATCAACAAGCATACAGCAATTACGATCAGCCACGCTATTTCAATAGCAAAGCTAATAGACGCTTCAGGAATAACAACCACCAGAACTTTAATAACAGACAAAATTTTAACCATCAGTATTGTCAAAATTATCAGCAACAGGAACCACATTTTGGTAACAATAGAGGTTTTTCCCAACAACAGCTTAAAAACCAGCCGGTTAGCATACCTAACCAACAACCTAATGTGCAAGGTCAACCAAGTTTTAATGTTTCGCCGCCTGCACGTATAGCGTCGGCTCCGCCAAATAGTAACGCACAGCAGCAAAGAAATAACTACGTAAAGAAAACACACCATTTAAACTCATATCGCAATGCACCGTATAGAAATGACTATCATGACAGACGTAAAAGTAATGAGCACAATTTTCAGCGTATGTTTGATAACAGTCGGTCTTACCAGCAGCAAACTCATCCGCAACAACAGATTATCATGAATGAACGAGACAGTCGGTATCATCCCGAACCTAATGCATCAGGACGAAATAACAGAACAGTACAAATAGTCGAAATGCCACAGCATCCTTCCGCAAATAATAGCACGTCGGATAGAATTTGACTAGATACAGTACAGGTTGCATCTTCCAGCAACACAAGCACTACTTTTGACACCCAGAATCTTGTTCACGAAAATGTTATTACTTTTGACGACATCCGAGACACTCTTTTGCAGGAAAGACCAGTTATTCAAAAAAACATTTCACACCCTGTCATTGAAGTAAAGATTGGATCATCCAAATTTTCAGCAGTAATCGATTCTGGATCACCTATGTCAGTTACAAATGAGGAAACTTTCAACGAATGTAACAAAGAGAATACCTATCCTACGTTACCATTAGGCAAAACTAAAGTAAAAGGAGCAGTATCTGGTAAAGGAGTAGATGTAAAATTACAGACACATTTATCATTTTGTATTGCAGGTCATACATTTCACTCAAATTTTTGGATTTTTCCCTTATTGACAACAGACGTTATTTTAGGTACGAATTTTCTGGTACAACACGACGCAATTGTCGACTTTCAAAATTCCTATTTAATGTTAAAGGATGAAAATGTACAACTGGCTTTAGAATTTCAGCACTCTTTATCGGCAGAAGAAGAAACAATTAATCGTACAGAGGTCATTTCCGCATCACGTAACACAGACTGTCATTCCACATCGCTCACAGATACGTGCGTACACAACTATAATACTCCAGACGAAGCCGACTATGACGTTATGCAAATGATTTCTGATAAAGTTAAACAGATCAGTGCAAATACAGATGACGAACGCACGCAACTACGCAAAATTCTTTTACAGCAAGCTCCAGTTTTTGACAACGTCCCTGGTACTATGTCCGGTTTTATGTATGAATTTCAAGTGAAACAGCACGACACGTTTAAAGCCAAACATTATCCCATTCCGTATATTCACAGAGAACAAGTTAAGAAAGAATTGCAAGCTATGCTTGACCAAGGAATTATTGAACCGGCAGTTAGTCCGTATATAAACCCACTCCATATTGTTAAGAAAAAGGATGGTTCACTTCGTCTCGTACTTGATTCGCGTCACATCAGCGACATTATTATTAATGAAACAGATCGCCCACAGACACTGGAAGAACTTCTACAGAAATTTCATGGTACTGCTATTTATTCCACATTAGATTTGAAATCGGGATTATGGCAAATTCAGCTCCATCCGAACTGCAGAAAGTACACAGCTTTTCTCTGTTTTGGTGACTGTTATCAGTTTCGTAAATTACCGTTCGGTTTAACTATTTCTTCAGCAGCATTTATTCGCGGTTTGAATAGTATACTTCCGACAGAACTTGAAGACAGAATCACAACGTATGTAGACGACATTCTTATTGCAGAAGCTAACTGGTCTGAACACAATCTGATTCTTGAACAACTGTTACGAACTTTTCGTGCACAAGGACTCACAGTTAATCTCAGTAAATCGCACTTTCGGAAAACATCTATACAATTCGTTGGACACGTAATTTCAGCAGAAGGCATTGCGCCTGACCCGGAAAAACTTCAAGCTTTACGTGACATTACTGTTCCTACGACGAAGAAACAACTACGCAGCTGTTTGGATTTAATTAACTTTTTTCGTAAATTTATTCATTACTCTGCTTTAGACACCCCTAGATTATGTCAATTGACAGGTAAAAACACTATTTGGTCATGGGATAGCCAAGCACATTCTGAATTTGTGAATCTGAAAGAAGCTTTGTTGAATGCACCACTTTTATCACATCCAGATCTTACTCGAAATTTTTCCTTTGCCACCGACAGTTCTAACATCGCTTTAGGCGTACACATTTTTCAGGAAATTGAAGAAGATGGTACTACAGTAATTAAAAACATCGCCTTTGCGAATCGCATTCTGTCGCCTGCTGAACGCAATTATTCTGTCACAGAACTTGAAACATTATGTGTTGTATGGGCATTTACGAGATTTCGGCATTTTCTTTATGGAAGACACACTACCGTTTACACAGATCATAGAGTTATACAGTTTTTACTTTCCGCAAAATTTACACACGACAGGTTAAGCATATGGAAACTTTATTTACAGGAATTTAATTTTACAATTGTTCACATTCCCGGTACACAAAATATTGTAGCAGACGCACTATCCCGTTCTCTCAGCAACAATCAGCAAGACATCACGACCAACTTCTGCAAAGCAAATTTCACCGTCATGTATATTCAACAAGTTGCATTTGAAAATTTCATTTCGTCGTCATTACGAGACATATCACAAGAGCAGAGTAAAGATAACGTATGGAAAGAAATTAAACACCTTTGGCGAGATAGGAATAATGTTACCATTAGAAACCATTACACTGTATACAATAATATTCTGTTTTGCCGCTCTCAACCTGACAGCAACAATTGGTTATTATGTATTCCTGACGAGCTTGTTAACAAATTAATTTGGTATACTCATTTAAGTTACGCACATTACGGAGCCAGAAAACGTTTTCTTATACTGAGACAGAACTGTTATTTTGCCAATATGGAGAAACGTATTCGACGAGTTTTAGCCTCATGTAAATTCTGCCAGAAAGCTAAGTCAGATACGACTTCACATATTCCTCCGTTACATCCCATTGTACCTGTTAAATTGAGATACATGGCCGCTGTAGACATTTTTGGTCCGATTCCCCGAACTAATAGAGGTTTTTGCTACATCTTTGTCGCAGTTGAACTCACTTCGAAATTTGTTACCTTCACTCCATTACGCAAAGCTGCTGCTAAATCTGTTTTGAATGCATTTGTAAAACATTTTTTATTCCATGTAGGGCATGTATTGAAAGTAATTTCCGACAATGGATCACAGTTTCGATCTGCTATATGGACACGTATGTTACGAGCAAGAAACATTTCTCCGATCTATGTATCCAAGTATCACGCTTCCTCGAACCCTTGTGAACGTCTAATGAAAGAAATTGGTAAACTGTGTAGAATATACTGCCATAAAAAACATATTGATTGGGATACACACACACTGTCATTCCAGGATGTAATTAACTCGATACCAAATGAATCTACTATGCTGACTATTATAATGAAAAATGTTGAACCACCTAACAAAATTAAAGAATTAGTATCTTTTCCTACATCTCGTCGACTACGCCACCATGAAATAATTGACATTGCGCTGAACAACATCAAACGTGCCGCAGAGCGCCGGAGAAGACAGTAAAAACAGGTTTGTACACGCCGTGACTTTCACATTGGACAGAAGATATTAGTACGTACACACTATCTATCCAACAGAGGAAAGAATAGATGTAGTAAATTTGAGCTTCTATATGCAGGTCCATATCGAATTCGCAGCATTCCTCACCCCAATGTAGTACACGTCGAAACTCTGAGAACCAAAAAAAGTAAAGGCAATCACCATGGCTCCAATATTAAACCCTTTATTGAATGAACATACTTTATGATTTATCACACTGTAATGCCATTTCCTGATTTTTATATGACCAATGATACAATTATATTTATGTGACTACTTACTGATCATTATCATATTTTTTCTTGGCAAGTGCCCAGCAAGGTATAGTTAGCAGGTCGCTTTTCCTGTCGTTACACATCAGACTGTGCACATTTTTCCAGATAAACTATCACATTTTATGACCACTTAAGCAATTATATTTATGTGACTACTTACTGATGATTATCATACTTTTTCTTGGCAAGTGCCCGGCAAGGTAAGGTTAGCAGGTCGCTTTTCTTGCCGTTACATATCAGACCGTGCACATTTTTTCAGATAAACTGACATATTTTATGACCAATTATGCAATTCTATCCAGTGACATATTAATTTTATCAAATTCTTTCTCCATTAAAGTCTTCAACTCTCGCCTCTATCAACTACACAACATACAAGCTGATCACAAAGAAAGTCATTTCTTGTCGTTATATATCAGACCGTGCACATTTTCCATTTTTGATGCATGTATGATTGTTTTTCTCTTTGTTTGTATGCATTATCAAATGTTTAAGATGTAACAAACACTAGTTGACTTTGACATTTTGCCTTATGATATCTCAACATCGTGACTATTTTAAATTTTTTTTTTTTTTTTTGCTACTACATTATGATACTCTGTGTACATTTTTGCTCCTGAACACTATGTTTTTGACATAATAAGAAATGCTATGTTGTTATTTAAGTATTTGTTGCAGTTCATTTTGACAGTATGTCTTATGTCGCATGGTATAATGATTGAATGTTTTGGAAAGGACACGTTTCATTACCTGTTAATTCGAAGTTCACTACTTTTGAGCATAATATGCGTTTCTTCTTTCAGCTTAATAATCCATTTTGTATTTTTCCAGGAGAAGCTATTCATGAAATTAAGGTGCTATAAGCAGTTAGTTATTAAACCTGTTCTAGTACTTGCATTTTTTTTTACCCACTTGTGTGTGTCATTCATGAATGTGATCACATATACTCTACTTGATTCATAACCTTGCTACAGCTGACTCATGACGACTGACGTTACTAATCCTTATTTGCAGCAATAAGTCAAAAGCAAATATTTTCATCCCACAGTAATTAATTATCGATCCCAATGCAATTCATTGCTAGCACAAAAAAATAGACCTTGAATAATAGTTACAGTGTGTTACATTTTAAATATGTCTTATGTCACTTGAATGATGAGTTCTGAGTAATACTGAATGATGTTTTGTAGTAATGCATAAATACTGTGCCAATAATTTCTGTAAATAGTATATTTGTTATACTCTATAAATGCTATGCTAGTAATTAACTCTCATTTTTAATGATAACTTCTGAATAATACTGAATAAGGTTTTATAAAAATATAAGACTACTTTATAACTGGCCAATGAGTGCCAATAATTATTTTGAATATGTCATATGTCAGTTGAATGATGAAAATTGTTTTGTAATACTTGCTATATGTTTAGTAACTTTCCAATGAATGCCACTGTTTCTTATATTTTAAATTTGTGTTATGTCACCTACATGCTATTATATATGAATACCAGTAGCTTGATGCTACACTCATTAGCTCCTGTTTTGAATGATGACTTCTGATGGTTTGTAACTGGCCAATGAGTGCCAATGTTCACTGTAATCAGCTGACTTATGAATGATATTCTGTAATACTCCATACATAGTACAGAAATATTTAGTAACTAGGCAATGAGTGCCAACAATTAGTCATATCGGTTGATAGACTAGTGTAATTCTAAATGATGACTAGCATGAGATTTAATGTCCTTCACCTTCTGACCTAATTACCAGAAAATACTGCAATATACGTTTGTCCTGTCTATTCTTATGATTATGGAGCACTATATTTGGTTTCTGCACTAATTCTACGTTGGTGAAAGAGTGTGGTGTTGACACATCATGGTGTCCACCACCTTGAACAATGGAGATGTTATTATGGTACCACTGTTTGGTGTACCTAATGTACTACCAAAATGATAACATGGAATATTAATAAGTCATTTCAGTGTCTTGGCTACACTCATTAATACTTCAGGGAAGAGAACTTCAGATTGTCTCACTTGGTGTTGTGCTTCTGTAGAAAGATATGGACTTTCAGTGCAGCTACGTGCAACCTACTGTGCTACAACCTTGATGCAATCCATCCCTTTCCTATCCTAGTTCTTGTAAAATGCTAAAAAAAAACATACTACAGTGTGTATGCACTTTATGTCATTTGTTAATATGATTTGTACTCATTGCGTATACATTTTGTCATTGCTAGATATGTTCTGTACTACAGTGCATATGCACTTTATGTCATTTGTTAATATGATTTGTACTCACTGCGTATACATTTTGTCATTGCTTGATATGTTACGTACTCAGTGCATGTGCACTCTATTTCATTTCATGTTCTGCACTTATATATATGTATATACTCTGTGACTGTAAACTTAGTTAATTAAGAAAAATTGCGTATACATTTTGTGATTTCTTGATATGTTCTGTACTCAGTGCATGTGCATTCTATTTCATTTTATGTTCTGCACTTATATATATGTATATACTCTGTGACTGTCAACTTAGTTAATTAAGTAGATTTTAGAAAAATTTGTTGCTCATGCCAAGTCCAATTGACTCACCATCGCTGCCAAATTTTTGCCCTCCCAGTGGAGGGTTATGTAAGAGGTATGCGCTGCCTGCGATATGTAAGCTATAAGAGAATCTGAGACCAAAGAGCAGTGTTGACTGCAGTACGAACTGTGTAGCTGTAGCAGTAAGTTGTTGCTAGCGAGCAGTCTGGTGTATCATGTTGGCTGGGCCGGTCGCGGTGCAGCGATGCCGGAGCCTAAGTATTACTGTATAAGGTAAAAAGCAGCCTCGCGCATATCTAGTAATGTTATGTGAACTCGCATGTAAATCTTTTAAAAATGTCTTAATAATAATCTTTGTCATATAAAATAATTTCTAACAAGCATTCATTTCAATTTAAAGAATTTACTAATTTCTCCAATCCATGATCATTCCGATCGTTGCAAAAGAAAAATCAGTTGCTTCCTTTCATAAATAACAAATGTATGGGCTAGCATTGCACAGAGCTGTGCCGGAAAAAGCTATTGTAATGGCAGACAGTTGGCGACTTTATTGAGGTAAGAATTTTTGCTTTTTTATTCAGAATGATCTTACAGGGCCATGACGCAGCACTGCTGTCGTCCAAAATTTACCAGGTTACTGAATTTAATTTTTTATTGCGAGGTTTAGGAATTTTTCTGTTTCGAGCTTACATTAAATGGGAAACAAATTTTGTGTGGAGGTTAAATGTGAATGAATTTCTGTAGGGAGGTTATAAATGGCAACCAATTTTGTTCTGAGGTTACACAAAAATTAGAATCATATTATTATTAATAATATTTAATTAAATTTTATGGGGAGGTTACACTTAAATTAGAATCACTATCCTTAACATTTATTTTATATAATTTTTTGTGAGGAGGTTACGAGGTATTGAATAGAATTGGAGAGAAGAGAAATTGGTGGCACGACTAGAAGAAGGGATCGGTTGGTAGGGCATATTCTGAGGCATCAAGGAATCACCAATTTAGTACTGGAGGGCAGCGTGGAGGGTAAAAATCGGAGACGAAGAGATGAATACACTAAACAGATTCAGAAGGTTGTAGCCTGTAGTAGGTACTGGGAGATGAAGAAGCTTGCGCACGATAGAGTAGCATGGAGAGCTGCATCAAACCAGTCTCTAGACTGAAGACCAAAACAACAACAATAGATAACAATAATTTTGTGTGGCTCAATCACCAGTACAAGTCTTTCTATTGGACACCACTTCGGCGAACTGTGTGTACTTAACCTACCCCAAGTAACCATCCTTGGAAAGGGGACTCACTGTTCAATGTGGAACCCGTACCACGTGTTGATTCCGGCGACTCCTCGCATCGTTGAGCGACGAGAGATAGGTTAAAAGGACGAGTGAAAAATCCATGGCCCGACCGAGATGCGATCTCCAGACATATTGGTTTCCTGAAATGTGATTCATCGCCTTTTTTTCTGATAAATTACAGGGGAGAACCAGTATTCAGACTTAGGATCTGGATGGAGACAAGGTGGGCAGGGGTCGAATTCCGAGGCCTGGCCACGATATGTTTATGTGGTAATGTATCCGGTCGATGACATGTGTTGCAAAGACCAATCAGACTAATGCGACGGAGGCTTTCATTGTTCGGGATAAGACTGTGAATGATCCAGATGCGCCTACTTCCCTCGGTAGGACAGGAAGACTAACCTGAAACCACACGGTTTTCTCGGATATCAATGGCGCAGCGATTTCAACCGGAGAGAGGAAAGATTGTATTCCCCATCGAGAGGGCAAAGGTTTGGTTGTAACGTGGGTCACTGCGGCCTCAGAAAACTTATTACAATGTAAAGTTCACGTGTGTGCCGTTCTTTAGAGCTGACCTGGCCAACATCTGCAGGAGAAGTCAGACTGGCTGGTCTAAGACACAATAAGAGTAGAGGAATTAGTAACTCGAGTGCATGTTATAACTTTATGCGAAGCCTTCACTTTGGTATTGGCAAATCCCGTCCATCGATGGGGACGGAGCCTCGCTACCATTTCGTACAGGCGCCGCGGTTTCCCACTTCCCTCTAGGTTAATACGAAGGTTGGAACTTTAATAGTGGCAACAATTTATACACAGCTCGTACAAAATAGATACGTGTTTCAAAGTTTTACTGACCTTCAAAGTAGTCACCAGCATTGTGTACAACCCGTTGCCAGCGATGTGGAAGTCGTAGGATACTCTTAGCAGTGCCAGCTGTGTTGACAGTTCGAGCGGCGTGGTCTGTTGCCCGACTAGTTTGTAGCAGTTCTGAAGCGAATGCCGTGAAGTGTTTCCTTCAGTTTAGAAATCGAGTGGAACTTAAGAAGGCTTACGTCAGGGGTGTGCAGTTGATGGTATATCACTTAGCAGCCCCATTACTCAAATCAGTAACAAATTACTTTCCAACAGAAAGGGGTTCCTACTCAATGGTCTGAAGATGACCACAGTAGTGCTCGAAACCGGTCGCCTTGTTAAATAAATCGTGATCAAGACTGTTTTTAATAGTAATTAAATCAGTAACAGCTTTCACTGTACGTGAGTGAGCATTTTCCTGCAAAATGATGGTCAGGTCTTGCAGAAAGTGTCATCACTTCTGTCTCTATCCTGTTCATTTTTGGAACACAACCTACGACCAGTTCAGAGACAGCAGTGATGACACTTTCTGCATTACCTGACCATCGTTTTGCAGGACAATGCTCAAGCACGTGCATTACAATCAGTTACTGATCTGTTTGACAGATGGGGGTGCTAAGTTCTATACCACCTACTGCGCACCCCTGACTTATGCCCTCGTAAGTTGAGCTCGATTTCTAAACTGAAGGAAACGCTTCACGGCATTCGCTTCAGAACTGCTACAAATTCATCGGGCAATAGACCACGCCGCTCGAACTGTCAACACAACTGGCACTGCAAAGAGTATCCTACGACTTTCACATCGCTGACAACGGGTATTGCACAATGCTGTTGACTACTTTGGAGGACAGTAAAACTTTGAAACACTTATCGATTTTGTACGAGCTGTAAATGTGTAGTTACCACTATTAAAGTTTCAATCCTCGTACTTCGTCGGTATCCACATATCACATCAGATACAAGCAATGCAAATATTTAGGAAACATTCTCTTACTTGCACAGCAGATTAAATCTACACGTAAACGGTTGGGGTAGACAGGGGCTGACTGTGAAACTGATAACCATAGATGTTTAGTCTCTTCAATCTTTTAATCATTAGGAACTGCTACTAACCAGTTACTCATAACGTTATGGTTTAGAAGTGTACACTGTACATGAGAAATCTCACTTTTTCAACAGCTATGCAGGACCTGGTTTGTTGTGTATTACGTTCGCCCGTGACGCTTTCCCCCGCCACACGTGCCGTGCTCCTCGAGGCCCTGAAGTTGTCCTCGCGGCACCAGAAAGCACTTACGCCGCAGCGCGGGGAGTGCCCCATCTTCCTCCTCGGCTGCTTGTAATTACTCAGAGCCTCCGTGCTTCCGCTGCCGTCGTCGTATGTCCCGGAAGGGAGCCTCAGAGACTGTGGAGCGTGTAACTCATGGAGATTCACAAGCACTCTACCTTGTTACGAACAAGTTTCTACTCTTTTTACTATCTGCTGTAATTCTCCACCCGATGTGCTCAGAGGATCTATATTTTCTTCTTGTGATGACCTTATCACAGTTTACACTTATTTTAAAATATTGCTGCCAGAAAGTCTTCTAAGTAAAGTGATGGAATATTGAGAATTTTCTTATTATTTGTTGGAATTAGAGTGAACCCAACATGGCCACTATAAATTAGATGACCAAGTTTAATATATGTATTAAATTGAATTATATCAATATAAAATTAGGCTGTAATTCATTACTAATAGAAATAATAAGTCACATGGCTACATGAGATACATATCAGTTGTTAGACTAGTTTCCAACTGACTATCACAATCGATATGTTTGGATTTTTAATTTCCAAATACTACAACTTGTTCTGAAAACTTAGACAGACTGCCAATAAAATATTAACAAAGAAATAAGATGCAATAAACATCGAAAAGTGGTAACATACAGGGAAAGCATTATGGAATGTATAAAATTATCTGCGGAAACTGAGAAAAATATTACACAGGACAAAGGGGACGTATCTTCCACGGGATATATAGATGGCACTGAAGAGATTCCAACAATAAACGATCCATGTTCATACCACGTCTAGAAAGCCACAATCACAATATAGAAAGCATTGAAACAGCAATGCTGGTACTATACAAAAATCCAAAAAAGAATCAACTTCAATATTCCAGAAGAAATTAAAATTTACCTAGAAAGTAAAAAAACCACAAGATATTCTGAACGAACAAACAGATCTAAAACATATACAGATTTTGGAATATTTTATTAGCATTTTGAAACGATAAACCTGTTACAGCCTACGCCAAAGATTATACCAACAACAACTCAGACCACAGTGGCTTTTATATAGATAGGACTAAATAAATGTAAACATACGGCATCTTTGGATCAAATCATACGAAAAATAAGTAATTATTCGCAATATAAGACAGAAAGAAAATTACGACCATATAAAAAGCCAGTGCATAAAAGCTTTATACAAGATTAACACAAGTAAATCTGGATCACGTTAATAAGCTGTGAAAACACAATCAACTAGAAATTTTATAGAAAATACAAACTTCTTTCTGATCTAAAATAGCAATATGTTAGCCACCAGACACAGGTGCAATATGTATATACGTTATCAACAACTTAATGTAAGTATATCTTTGTGTATAACCAATGTAAAATACTATCTAATAAACGACTGCTGCAATGCATATAATGATTGCAGATTGTAACAAAAGTGGCAATAAGGCCGAAATAATTATAAAGTTGATGCAGCTTCAGACTTTAACTATTCATTAAAATGTCATGCTGTGACCTATAATGCGCTGCAGGCCCTACAATGCGGCATAAATGTTCTACTCTGATCACTTAGTACAAAACACTAAGAACGTTACGCAACAAAGTCTGTCGTTTAACAATGGTAATGCGAGATAGCAAATGGGCAGAGAGAATCTTCGCTCTATTCATGCACTGTCACATACAAGATTCCAACAACAGCACTTGTATTGTGCATTACTAATACTGAGACTGAAAGAGTACGTATATGTGCCAGAGGCAACAGATCATATAAAAATGTATAGAAACCGGTAAACAAAAGGAATTTTTCTCGAATGTGTGTGAGTATTGTATTCACAGTTATCAGACTTTAGTGGCGCTCACGATCATGGACGTTGTTTGGCGATGTCCCAAAATTTAGAAACCTTACGAAGAATAGAAATTCGATGGCATGCAGATGCTCGTTAGACTAAGGGATCAGACTTCCGTTGCTTATCGTAGGTCATAGACTTAGAATCTTTAAGTAATGACCACGTGGTTTCTGTTAGACCAGAATTTAGGAAAAATCAAATAAATTCGAAATCTGCTAAATAAAAGAAAATTCCACACACCTGCAAGTATTCATTATCCTCAGGGCTTTAAGTTCTATCTTTCAAGTTAGGTCACGGATCATGAATCTTTTACTAATGGCCACATGACTGGTGGAAGGCCGGAATTTAGTCAAACAGTCACAAAGAAGTGCTCATGAATAACAAAACCCATGGCTGGTATAGCTGCTCACATAAACATTACGCTCGTAGTAGGACAAGCTTAATGGTTTTCCTAACGACACAAAGTGAGTCACACAGAGCTACAATCAGTATTCAAATTTACGCAAGACAGTTAAGAATAACAATGCATCAGGAAGCATTTCCCTAACCCCTGCAAAGAAATGAAAGAAATTAGCTGGAATCTCAATTTTAATTAAATCAATCGACACCTTTCTCAGGCTACCAAACGAGCACTCCAAGAAAAGTATCCACCACTTACCAAACGTACAGGGAGAGTGTAACTCGTTTCTTTGTCCGGGAGCGACCATCCCGCGTACAAGAGGAGAGGGAGCTTACTGTTAAACAGTCAAAGCAAAAACAGACATCAGGACTATGACCAACCTCTCTGGTTTTAGCATTGTCCATCTACAGATTTCACTGCTCTATGTGGAATCTGATCATTCTGGCCCGACTTTCAAAATTCTCCCATCTCGCATTTGCTCACTCACACAGGGTGATGAGCCGAACCAAACGGACTGTTCAAGGGAATATATATAAACACAAATGCTCTTCTCTTCACCAGAGGCTATATGCTGCTGTGGCAGCGTGAAATGGAAAGACTAAATGTTGCCAGTATACTGAGGCGCAATGTGCTCTTACCATTACGAAACGGATATTATAGCTTTGTTTCAACCTATCAACTGGAATTTCACCATAACGTTGCAATTGAGCGTACAGCACAGCTCTAATATGTACACTGATCAGCCAGAACATTTATGGCCACCTACCTAATTGCCTGTATGTCCACCTTTGGCACTGATAACAGCGGCGACACGCAGTGGTATGAAAGCAATGAGGCCGTGATAGGCCGCTGGAAGGAGTTGGCACTACATATGCTCATTAAGTCATCTAATTTCCATAAATTCCGAGGAGGAGGGGGAGGGGGTGATGACTCTGACACCATGCTCAATCACATCTCAGATCTGTTCGATCAGGTTCGGATGTGGTGAGTTGGGGGAGCGACCACATCAACTGGAATTCGCCACTGTGTTCCTCCAAACACTCCGTCACACTCCTGGCCTTGTGTCATGGCGCATTATCTTACTGAAAAATGTCACTGTTGCCAGGGAACGTGATCGTCATTAAGGGGTGTATCCGGTCTCTTGCCAGTGTATGAAACTTCTTGGCCGTCATGAGCCTTGCACGAATTCCACTGGGCCCATGGACAACCACGTGACTGTTCCCCAGTGCATAACTCAGCTGCCGCCAGCTTGTCTCTGTCCCGCATTGCTGGTGTCAAGGAACTGTTTCCCCGAAAGACGGCGGATTCGCGCCCTCCGATCGGCATGATGAAGAAGGTATTGGGATGCGACGCTCTGCCACTGCGCCAACGTCCAGTGCCAATGGTCACGTGCCAGTTCTCGTCGCAACTGTTGCTGTTGTCGTGATGCTAACATTGGGACATACATGGCTCGTCGGCTGCGGAGGTCCATCGTTAGGAGTGTTCGGTACACCCCAGTGTACTTGTACTCTGTCCAGCATTAAAGTCTGATGATAGTTAAGCCACAGTCTGCCAGCTGTCCTGTTTTAGCAGTCTGCCCAGCCTACAACGTCCGACATTTGTAATGTCTGAACGTGGTTTCACCTTGGATTCGCCACATGTCAAAGACGATCATCACAGCACTCCTCGAACACCCGACATGTTGTGCAATTTCCGAAATGCTCATGTCGAGTTTCTGGGCCGTCACAATCAAATAGATCGCGCGATTTACTCATTCTACACACAGACAGCAGCTCACTGATACTGCATGCACCGCATTTGCTAGTTATTTCGCGCCAGGTGACGCTGCTATCACCTGTACTGTTTATATCGATACTAGGTCGGTGGTCATAATGTTCTGACTGAAGAGTGTAGATCGGCCACTGTAAAAAAGATCACAACTTTACGGTACTTATGTTTATGAAACTTACAGAGTTAAGATACAACTGCCGTAAATAGTGGAATCGCCATTTGTTGTTCAGTATGTCTTCTTTACTTCTACTCTGAAACATTGTAACTTGGTACAATTGGATCTCGCCCATTTGGTCTGATCGCAAGAGCGATCTAATTGTGCAGCGTGGCGTGTGCGTGTGTCAACCCTATCAGAATTTCTGCCGTCTATTGAAACTTACATTCTCGAATCGCAGTCTAGGGCGTGTGTCCAGTTTTATTACTGATGACTATCTGCCTTTAAGCTCCTGAGATTCGCGTAAATGGCTTTTGCATTCAGAAGGAATATTTCTGGGTCGCAGATTTGAAACTGTTGCGTGAAATTAACGTCACCTGGAACTTATCTTCTGTAATGTTTCACATTCCTATGGAGCTCTAGCACATAATTTTTTTGTTAACTCCACGATAGAAAGCTAATAAAGGGATGCGCAAATAATTATGCGCACCATCTGGAATTTATGTGGTGATGGATTTATTATATTACCAACTCGAGAAATGACGAGTATATTAGCCACATTTATGAATAACGTGTAATATTTCAGTGTGACATCTGCAAACATTATTACATAAAAGGATTCGTTGCGGCATTTGTCATTGCTTTTACTTCTACGAAATAAAGCTGTTTAATCTCATGGTTGGATTGATTGTGATTGACTGCTGCAACACTTACTCCGAAACAATTAACATGTTTCCAGTACACACTAAGATTCAAAATGAAGTAACAACATGAATAACGTGTTAAAAATTATATCAGATAGGATTCTTCTGTGGCACCTTAGAGCATGACTTACCGAATGGTGATCAGTTGGTAGGTGGCTTCGGTAGATGTGGGACGTCCAAAATGAACCATTCAGAAAAGCAGCCGCTGATAACTGAAAAGTATCTCTCCTTGTATTGCATCCAGCAGGTCGACGTAGGGAACACGCCAGATCTGGGACGGAACGACCAATCATTCGTAAATTATAATATATTAATTGCAAATATAAACTCACTGAACAAAACATGCAACTGCAACGACCTTAGGGGCTCATGCACGTCGACCTCACACTGTCTGAATGCCGTCTACGTTCTATCATTAATTTTTCGTGAAAGGTGAAAAGATTTCTCAGTGGATAATAAAAACAACATGTTTATCTTTGTGACATTGAAGAAAATGAAGTGATAGATGTTTCAACTAAGATGTTATTGCGACGTCACAGGGGCTTTTTCCTATGAACTGTTGCAGCTTCAACCATGGGAGTGGGAAAAAATAATGGTAAGTGTCCCCGGGAAATAGGTAGGAAATTCAGCAATAATACGCCCTTCGCTATTACTGCGTCACTGGTACTGGATGGATATAATGAAACTGTCTGTGTTTCGAGCTGCAGTGCAGGCGGTATACACCTCAGGACGCTGAAACGTTGTAGGTTTGTTCATTAATCGGTGCGGTCGCGACGTATGTCGAGAAAAATACTTATGTTACTATTTGCCACCAGGTGAAAATCAGATTTTGTAAGCAGTCAGAATGTGGTGTGGGTGCGGGAAAAGGGGAGGTACGATGAAAAACTTGATAACCGTGGTTGTGGAACGTTTATTAGGGTTTGATCGGCTAACAGTTGCTGGCAGCATGTCCGGTGTTATCGTCATATGCTATCCTTCAGATCAGAAAGAGTTCAGATACATCCCTGATAGACAAGTTCTTTCAGATATCCCCACAACCAAAAGTCACATCGATTTAGGTCGGGTGATCTGGAAGGATACACATCTTGAAATTGCCTAGAGATGATGTGGTTGCCGCCGAACGTTTCTCAAAGGAAATCTTTCGCTTGGTAAGCTAACTGTTTTCTCGCCCTATCTTGCGTTCTTGAAGGGAGTTCCTTGCAACATGCAGATGTAATCGTACGCCTAATAGACCGGCGAGGTGTCATCTCCTCAAAGAAAACCACGCCACATAGTCACATAGCGCAATGTATGTTACTACACAACATGTGGCGGCGTAGAGCCCCATATGTGACAGTTCTGTGCTTTTGCTTGTTCGAAGCAAAATGTGCCTCATCCGACCAAGGAATATTCTCCGGCCACATGCCATCCATTTCTATACGTGACAAAAAACGAAGGGGAAAGTCACGACGCTGTAGCATACCTTGGACCTTCATTTGGTGCACATTCTGAATCTCGTACTGATATCAGTGTGAAATGTGCCGCAAACTTTTTTGAACTGTTGACCAACGGAGAGACGATTCCCCTGTCACAGCTCGATCACTGGCTGCAGTATTTGAGGCATATACTGCAAGGTCGGCTATAGCTACAGTAACCTCGACAACAACTTCCATTCAGATGGGCCGCAACTCTCTCCCTGCTGCACCACCTAATTCATTTTTACCTTCACAGTTTTTGATGAAATTCTTCAAGCAATTTTTTGGCATGTGGCCTCTCCACAGCTGTTTCTGCCGGCGTTATCCCCGTAATGTAACGCTGCTGTTGCTGCAATTATTACAAATTAACTTTATCAGCAGTGGTCGGTCTTTTTTCTCAATACTTATTGCGTTTCATAGCGAAAACTTGAATATTCTTAACACTTGACACCAACAGTGAGTTCACGGAAGAAACGAACTTGCGTTTCCAAGCGCGACAGCTTACTTACGACAAAACAGGAAAAATTTCAAAGTCTGACTGCTTCCAGCGCCATATCTTCACCTGGTGCCAGAAGCTGGAACGATTATCTCTTTCAGCGTACTCCGTGAGCGCACCGATTAACGGACATGTACACAGTTCATAGTGCAGCACTCGTAACACTGTCAGCTTAATTATAACCACCCAGAATAAAGCTGCAAGATGCCTTAGAAACTCTTTCTCCCAGAAGAAATTCGTGCTAAGACTGCCTCACACTGTCCCTTTCCTATGCACATAGTGAAGAGGAGGGCGCTAAACATATGGACTTGGCTTGCGAAAGTTAGCAACGTCCCACAAAACTCTGTTACATGATCTGCTAAATCATAATTGTCCAATGTCGACTGAAATTCCATCTTTATTACGGGAAAACAGTTTAACATATGTGTAGTGTCTCTTCCATAGGTTTTAATAAGTCTGGAAAACCGTCTTTAATAGAGAAGTATATAATGCGCCGTGTGAAATACGTGGAAAACTTACAAGCTTCATAGTTTTTTTTGCAATAAGGACTGTAATAAAAATGGCGAGGTAATGTTCATCGTAACACCGGGAGGAGTTGTGATCTAAGTAACAATAGGTTTATTCATTGGCTCTGAGCACTATGGGACTTAACATCTATGGTCATCAGTCCCCTAGAACTTAGAACTACTTAAACCAAACTAACCTAAGGACATCACACAACACCCAGTCATCACGAGGCAGAGAAAAACCCTGACCGCGTCGGGAATCGAACCCGGGAACCCGGGCGCGGGAAGCGAGAACGCTGCCGCATGACCACGAGCTGCGGACTAGGTTTATTAATTATTAACATCATAAGACAAATAAAAGAGCTAAAGAAACGTCACACAAACATATTTATTTGACATACGCTTTCACTATTATGGGGTCTATGGTGGACTACGTGATCAGCTGGGGATCGACACACGACACTAAACAGAACATTAAACGCTTTATCTGACTTCACACACTTGCATCAGGAGTATGGCACAATAACAACTCCACAGTCAAGCATCTGTACTCTACTATTCCATAAGGGAAAATATGGTTATAAAGAACGGGGTACTGAGCAGTATGTACTGGAGCCATACGCTGTAGCTGCTAGTACTTTACCCTCCCGGTGGTCAGGGCGGCACACCGCGATGCGTTCTGCGACTGATGTCATGGACGGTAGCAATCTGTTATTAATGGCGCGCGCCCGAAAAATGAATGTACGTAGTCTCGCGTTCGGCAAAATCGGAACGCAGGTACTTCCCTATAAGCCTCTGAAACTCCGGCGGATTTCTGTGTGCAGGTGGACTCGTTTGCAGATCTGCCAAACCAATTTGATTCCGTGCCACGACTACGCGTCACGGAATACGTCAAATGAAACACTCGTTGTATGCATGATGCTCGAAGCAATTCCTCTGACGGTTCAGATTGGGAATGGCACAGGCTCTAAGTGGTACACACGGAAAGGACACTAGTCTCACCTTTTAGGTAAAGACCTGCAGTTATTTACTAGCAGAGCGCGCGTAGGAGAGTGTTTTCCTTGCCAGCTCGGTAGCAAAGCCCGTTTACATCTTAGACTACTCGCACTTTAACACAAACCAATCACGAGCTGGAGCGCCGCATTCAAAGATGGGAGACAGCTCCTGGCTCTACATACACATATTTGACCAATTACAGACTTTGAAGTTAATTGGGAGAAAAGTAAAAAAATGTTCAGCTTCGCAGCCCCTTTCCCACGCGTTTACGCCGTGTCTTTTGATAACAACGTGAGCTGGATGTAACCACAGCCCTCCATAAAAAGACCACTATCTCCCCCGTGGCTTCCATTTCGAACTTTCCAAAGAATGGCCATAAACTCGCAAAAAGCCTCGTGCCTTCACGTATATGTTTTGTAAGAGAGTCTGGAGGTCAGGGCGCCAGTGACGTGTTCCTCCGAAATTTGCAGAAAGCTCACAGTCGTCTCATCGGCATCCTGACTAAAAAGGGCCCATCCTCTGCTTTACTGTCGGTTCTCACTGCTCTGTCCATTGCAGCGGCGGCTTCTAGGCGATAGCCAGCCTGCCTGGACGCTGCCGCCGACCGACGGGCGCCATCCAACGTGTCTGCACAACAAGGCTGCGCATCTCGGCAGTCCGGCCCATCCTCTCATTTACTGCCATCCTGAATGCTCTGTCCATCGCAGCGGCGACTCCTCGGCGCTAGTCAGCCTACCTGGACGTGGCCCTCGACCGACCGGCGCCATCCAACGTGCCTTCACAATGAGACTGTGGTACTCGGCGGTCTGTAAACGTTTTCACCCAGGTTCTGCAGAAAAAAGCTGTCCTCGGCCCACAGTCTCTGTATGCTTTTACTGCACTCATTTCAATCAGCACCCTATTCCCTTGAACGCAGGTAAAGCTTACCACTATCCCTTCACTAGAGAACACAAGCAAGAGCGTTAACTACTGCCCACCATTTCATCATGATGTATGAAGTCAGATCGTGTCCAGGTATAGCAACGAAGATCAACTTTCCTAAGAACATTACGCAGTATAACACTGACTCAGAAGTGAGTGTACCCTGCAATCTCTCACACTCTACCCATTCCTCACAAATTCATTCTTGGGAAGTGTCACACTTTAAACGGTTAGTGTGACACAGAACAGAATAAATTGGAACACTGTAGTTAGGTAATTATCAAAGAAATAAACATTAATCAATCTTTGTTCGCCATAAACCCCAGCACAATCTTATACCCTGAGTTTACCACATTCAACCACGGGCCATCCATACACTCTCTACTGCATGCCTATAAATTTAAAGCGAAAAATAAAAATGTGATGGGTGTACCATTGGGTCATATTCTTGAAGACCCAGACTTAACTGACAATTACTAAAGTGTTACAGGGTATTGCAGACATTTATCTACTCGTTATTCTGAAATTGGGGCCACAGAAAGTTATTCCATAACCAGAATGTGATATTCATGTCTTGAGGATTTTCTGCCCCATGGAAAATTACTACCCCTGCTCAATTATACACACGGCTGCATCCATTTCTTGGTAGAACATCGATCACAAATGCTCTCATATTCACGTTATATAAAAGCTATCTTCTTTTCATTTTGCATGTGTCATATATTCAGCTTATTTCCCTAAAATATGTCAGTCTGTTCCTTACGTACAAAGATGTAAGCGTCAACACAAGAAAACACCATATCAATGACATGAAACAAGTGAATCTTTACACAAATTAAAAAATAATACATGAGTCAATTACGAGAAAATAAAACTTGATAAGAAAACACAGAAAATACATCTTATCTTGTAAAAATGAAAACAGCAAGGCACATATAAAACATATGTAAAACAAACATACATAAAACAAATTAATGGCATCAACAAACATCTCCTACAGCTCCCTTCTCAAAGGTCTTTAAGTTGTTCGACTTTTTTAAGTTTACAATTGTCCCATAAACACTGCAATACGCATGTTATGTAACAGGTTAGAGGTGGCAGCTATGTGTGTGAGTTTGTCCAGATGGGTTACCCCCTTTTACTCGGCATGTACACTACAGGCAGCACCCACAGTGTGGCAGGACCTTGACTGTTGGCAGCAAACAGTGGTGTCTCGATTGCTGACCATCTGGCATGATGTGGTAGTTGGCAATGCATTGCCGCTGTCGAAGACAATCATGGGATGACGTGGGCAGCATATGGTCACAGGTTTGAGGTGAATTACCTCCTGCCATCGCCGTTTCCATCAATACCTTTCTCCAGACACGTAAGTACATCCATTTAGCACACCACAGCTGACCCATGTGGCGCGCCCTTCCATTCAGCTGCTGGTCCCTTGGGACCTTGGGGTCACAAGCAGTGGCGAAAGTGCTCACGTGTCATCAGGGCACCAACCCTTTGTTGATAGCTCATGCCGCGAAGGGGCTCATCAGCATTTGCCTCCATTCACATGTCGACCAGCGACCCTCCTGTCGCTATGTGGGTCACAGCCGCCTGCTGCACCACGCCTGGCTCATAGGGCTGTGACCATCTTGTCTGCTTGGCTCCCCATCTGCCCAACTACTACAGCTACTCTAGTGTCAGCGACCTCTCTGACTACCTGATACGTTGGCATCAACTCTGCTATCATAGTCTGCACAATGCTTACATAGAGACATAGTACCGTGATTTTACAAAAATGTTTAAAGAAGAATTACAGTGAAAATTATAATCAAATTGCAAAGGATTGCTTTACATGATTACTCCAAGAATAAAAAATATAAAATGGTTTACATGGCTTTTTTGACAAAAGTAAAATCTTATCCTAATCTACAACCATTATTTGGTTTTATAACAGCAATAATTTTAAGCGATCAACTTTCTGTGTCTAAAGCATCATAATCTTAAGTAGTGGTGAGGTGTTGTAATGTATGAGAGTGTAGTGTTAATTTCCCACAATCTTTCATACACTCAAAGTACTAAACTGGCTTAGACTACACATTCACTTCAGTCATTCTCATTCCATCTAATTCTACTACTTATTCATACAACCCAACTACTTTAAAAGATATACGAACTAGTAGATTTCCCATTACTTTTTCGTTATGGTGGCACTAACGCTGGGGTATGGTTTGAATCTCGATTAGTGCCGACATTACCAGTCTGGTCGCTGTACTATGTGGGAAAACGGCCGCTGCGAAATTCTCTTTTTTACTGCAACTGACACAAAATTTTCTCAGGTTGATGTACAAATTTTTCCAGTCCAGCTCTTGAAACAAACATAAAAAAAGCACATTGTACTATCGACATTTAACTACAAAGCTAGATTTTATCTGTTGTTCTCTTTCTCACAAATTGAAGGAGTGCCTAGTTCTCTCTTCAAAAACATACCAAAGTGACTCATTTGTGTAACCACACTCAAATAAAATATCCCATTCCAAAGAAACATCACACCAAAGGCTACATTCATGGGCAAAAAGCACACGAAAAATACATCATGCCACTGTCGATGACAATAATCAGCCCACCGTGAAGACACATTGCACTAGGCAATGGTCACAAGCCATGTTAAACTACACAAGGAAGTAAACATGCCTCTCGCGTGGACAATACACGAACATCCTGCTAAATACCTCCATGGGTCACGCAAAATAATTTCAATGACGCCCGTCTCACACACTATACTACGAATAAATACCGGATCGTACAAGAGCGTTTACTGCAATGCACACACAATAAACAGAAGAAATATGATTGTAGCTGAACTCTAAGATGTTACAACAAGAATTCCATCCACAATACTCGTGTACTTGTTTCGGCCTCGAAGGCATAAAATTCTATGGTTGTTGTCACACCTGATTCTGTCATTCCACGCAAACTACAAAACTGATATGCGGACATATTATCCCGTGCGAAATAGGACTCAAATAAACAATGAAGTTTTCGTGGTGAAATCGGCACATTTATACTCCCAACAACTGTAATTGGTCAGCTCTGAGATGACGAACTGTACATCTATAAACTTGACATGTGTTACAAAGAAATACTTGTACAGTTATCTAACAATGCCTAACTCTTACGATTGAAGTTCCTATGTTAATTACCGTGGTGAATCACAAAAAATAAAGAAATGATTGTTATCTTTCACCATTATGACTAAACAAAACTTATGCTGCTATGCTTATATTCGGCTGTTGCCGACCATTAAACTATCTTAGACTTGTTCAGAATAAGTAATTGCCACTGCATGTCACCCCTTCCACTTCCTTCCCTTCTCCTTCTGTAAGTAGGCTGTTTATGTTTTCTCTATGTAAGTAGGCTGTTTATGTTTTCTTATTGGCAACGTTACGTAGCGCTCAATATGAAAATCACTGGCTGTGCTGTGTGCAGTCTGTGGCTGCTTTGCATTGTTGTAATACTCGCCATTGTAGTGTTAGGCAGCTGGCTGTGAACAGCGCGTAGCGTTGCGCAGTTGGAGGTGAGCCGCCAGCAGTGGTGGATGTGGGGAGAGAGATGGCGGAGATTTGTAATGAACTGATATATATATTATGACTTGTGATGATATTAAGGTAAATACATTGTTTGTTCTCTATTAATATCTTTCATTTGCTAACTATCCCTATCAGTAGTTAGTGCCTTTCATAGTTTGAATCTTTTATTTAGTTGGCAGTAGTGGCGCTCGCTGTATTGCAGTAGCTTGAGCAGCGAAGATTTTTGTGAGGTAAGTGATTTGTGAAAGGTATAGTTAAATGTTAGTCAGGGCCATTGTTTTGTAGGGAATTTTGAAAGTCAGATTGCGTTGCGCTAACAAAATATTGTGTGTCAGTTTAAGCACAGTCGTGTAGAATTGTTCAAAGGGGACGTTTCACTTCCTCCTGCTGTATCTGCTGCTAACGTGACCTCCAGTTTTATTCAATGAAGGGTTGAATGTGCGATATGTGATGCATTACTGCCGATCGTCCAGAACTCAGACACTACAGCTCATACGCATTCTCGTGTGCGACACGGCATATCCGATGCGTTCCATTGTACACATTGAAGAACATCTAGCACTGTCTCTTCTGTTTGGGTGAGAGCCTAAGCGATCCGACGAGAACCTTCTGTCCAACGCGAAATTCACAGCACCGAGCATTCTTATCTTCTCGCTCCTTCCTTCTCCTTCCAGCTTTCTGAATCTTTTCCATCGCCATCCCGATTATCTCCCAGTTCGAAATCTGTTTTCGCCGGGAAATTCCACTGTCTCCCGTACTTTCTCTGGTGGGCGTCTTTTCTTCAACACAGTTAAGGTGCTAATGGAGTTGAACCATGACGTTTTAGAAATCCCGCAACTTCACGTCCCATGTCCTGTGCTGTGGTCCTTCACCCATCGTTCGGGGGGGTTCGAACTTCGGTGATGTCCTGATATGTAAATACACTCCTGGAAATGGAAAAAGGAACACATTGACACCGCTGTGTCAGACCCACCATACTTGCTCCGGACACTGCGAGAGGGCTGTACAAGCAATGATCACACGCACGGCACAGCGGACACACCAGGAACCGCGGTGTTGGCCGTCGAATGGCGCTAGCTGCGCAGCATTTCTGCACCGCCGCCGTCAGTGTCAGCCAGTTTGCCGTGGCATACGGAGCTCCATCGCAGTCTTTAACACTGGTAGCGTGCCGCGACAGCGTGGACGTGAACCGTATGTGCATTTGACGGACTTTGAGCGAGGGCGTATAGTGGGCATGCGGGAGGCCGGGTGGACGTACCGCCGAATTGCTCAACACGTGGGGCGTGAGGTCTCCACAGTACATCGATGTTGTCGGCAGTGGTCGGCGGAGGGTGCACGTGCCCGTCGACCTGGGACCGGACCGCAGCGACGCACGGATGCACGCCAAGACCGTAGGATCCTACGCAGTGCCGTAGGGGACCGCACCGCCACTTCCCAGCAAATTAGGGACACTGTTGCTCCTGGGATATCGGCGAGGACCATTCGCACCCGTCTCCATGAAGCTGGGCTACGGTCCCGCACACCGTTAGGCCGTCTTCCGCTCACGTCCCAACATCGCGCAGCCCGCCTCCAGTGGTGTCGCCACAGGCGTGAATGGAGGGACGAATGGAGACGTGTCGTCTTCAGCGATGAGAGTCGCTTCTGCCTTGGTGCCAATGATGGTCGTATGCGTGTTTGGCGCCGTGCAGGTGAGCGCCACAATCAGGACTGCATACGACCGAGGCACACAGGGCCAACACCCGGCATCATGGTGTGGGGAGCGATCTCCTACACTGGCCGTACACCACTGGTGATCGTCGAGGGGACACTGAATAGTGCACGGTACATCCAAACCGTCATCGAACCCATCATTCAACCATTCCTAGACCGGCAAGGGAACTTGCTGTTCCAACAGGACAATGCACGTCCGCATGTATCCCGTGCCACCCAACGTGCTCTAGAAGGTGTACGTCAACTACCCTGGCCAGCAAGATCTCCGGATCTGTCCCCCATTGAGCATGTTTGGGACTGGATGAAGCGTCGTCTCACGCGGTCTGCACGTCCAGCACGAACGCTGGTCCAACTGAGGCGCCAGGTGGAAATGGCATGGCAAGCCGTTCCACAGGACTACATCCAGCATCTCTACGATCGTCTCCGTGGGAGAATAGCAGCCTGCATTGCTGCGAAAGGTGGATATACACTGTACTAGTGCCGACATTGTGCATGCTCTGTTGCCTGTGTCTATGTGCCTGTGGTTCTGTTAGTGTGATCATGTGATGTATCTGACCCCAGGAATGTGTCAATAAAGTTTCCCCTTCCTGGGACAATGAATTCACGGTGTTCTTATTTCAATTTCCAGGAGTGTAGGTGCCATCCTATATATCTCCAGAGTCTCCTTCCATCGTTTTGACCTGAATTGAGCCCCAATATCTGTAATAATTTTGTCCACCGTGCCTACTAGCGCTAGGAAGTCTTTTGTTAACGTGTTGCAAACAGTGACTGCCGTGGCTCTTCGTAAAGGAGTAAATGTAGCAAACTTCGATGTTAATTCAACGACTACTAAAATGTATCGGAAAGCACGCTGAGTGACGGGAAGTTGTCCCATTAAGTCCGCGACCGCCATTTGTTGCAGTTTGTTTGAATGACTGGATGGAGTGGTGCCTTCACTGTCTGGCTGTCTGGTTTTTCCTTATGATGGGCCTTGCATTCTGATAGAACCTTCCTTACGCGTCTTTCCATTTCTTTAAAATGGCATTGGTACTTAAATTTAAGGAAGCATTTCTGTGGTCCAAAGTGACAATAACTTAAATGTGTGTACCAGATTAACTTATTAACTAACTCGTCTGGTATACAAAGGCTCTATATCGTGCTGGTTGCGTTATGTCATTAGAATAAGATCCCCTTCCTTACAAGGCAGAACATTCATAATTCGGCTTCCTGGCGGTTCTTCAAATTTTCTTTCAGCTGCTTCAGTTCCACTTCTTTATTCAGTTCTCTTCTTATATCCCGTAATGGTGCAGTCATGACGTTCTCCTTAACAACTCCCCTCAGATAGAATAAAGTGACTATCCACAGCATCTTCTCCCTTTACATCTGGTCTGCCAATCGGCGGACGTGAAAGTGCGTCCGCAATTACATTTTGTTTTCCCGGGATATGTGTGATGTTGAAGTCAGATTGCTGGAGCAATAAAACCAGCTGTGTCAGCCTATCATGTCCCAATTTTATCGACAGCTCAAATTCCAACACTCTGTGCTCTGTAAAGACATGGATCTTGCGTCCAAGCAGGAAATATTTCAATTTGTTTAAAGCCAATGCCTCCAACTCAGTTACTGAGTAATTCCTTTCGCACTTTGTAAGGACCCAGCTCGCATATGGTAGGTGCCTCCACAAGGGCCTGTTTAAGTGAACTGAATTCGTTATTCGCTGCCTCGTCCCATATCCACGGTGTCTTCTTTCCTGTTAAGGCACAAAGTTTTGGTGCATCACTCCTCTTCGTTCTAAGGAACTTCTTATTAAAATTTATGACGCCCATGAACCCTCTTAGGTCCTTTCTGGTCTGTGGTCTCGGGAATTTTGCTACAACTTCGAGATTTTCCGGATTAGGTGCGATCCTTCCTGCAGAAATCACATTCCCAAGAAAATCCACCTTCCTCGTTCCTAAACAAGATTTTTCTAGATTCATTGTGACGCCATGTGGCTTCTGTGTTCCTAGTCGTTCGCCAAGGACCTTGCTGTGTTCGTCCCAAGAGAGCATTGCGGCGAGGATATCATCAATGTAGGACATGTTGTCCTTCTTCAAATTTTCCGATCAAATTCCCTTAAGCCCCTAATGAATGCTGCAGACGATATATTGAGACCAAAGGGCAATCGCCATAACTGATAGTAATGTCCTTCAACTAGGAACATCGTGTATTGATGGCATGAAGGGTGTAATTCAATTTGCCTGAAGCTTGAACAGAGATAAATTGATGAAAACACTTCGACACCATGAAATCTTAGAAAGAGATCTTCTATCTTCTCTGGACGGTCTGTTTCTGGCAAGATTATCGTGCTGTTGTGCCTCGAATCAAGCACCAGACATATCGACCCATCCTTCTTTTCAACTACCCGCAATGGGTTATTGTTTGTGGAAACACCAGTTTCAATGATCTCTTGATGCAGCGTGTTCTGTACTTTTTTCTGGACTTTCTCTCCGTATGTGATGGGAGTGGGATAAGGTGGGACGAAAACCTTCTAATGTTCTTGAATATGGGATGCATACTGGAAATTATTGATGGCTCCTGTCTTAATTAGGAAAACTTCATTGTTGTTCAGTAGCACAGATTCTAGTTCTGCCCTCTCCTCTTCAGTAATATTGTTAATACCACAAACCCTTTCTTGTATCGCTTGACATATCTCGTCCTTGGTATCCTCTGAGTCATAGTGACAATCCCTTTAATCTTTCGACACTGATTTCGACTTACGTAAACGCCAGTCTTCTGAAACTACGTAGATCTTAAGGCACCTCACCCGGACTTGCGACCGTATCGCCCCATCAGTGAAACGAAGCATGATCGTTTCATCCTTACTTAATGTTGGCATACCACGTCCTAGATCCAGTATCGCATTGTACTCTCTTACAAAATCGTTTCTGATAATCAACTCAGTTGTCAGTTTTGGTACGATCAGGAAGCTTCCCGCCAGCAGCTGACCTTGACAAAGTAGCTCTAGCCTTGTCAGCTGCCGGCCGAAGTGGCCGAGCGGCTCTAGGCGCTACAGTCTGGAACTGCGCGACCGCTACGGTCGCAGGTTCGAATCCTGCCTCGGCCGTGGATGTGCGTGTGATATCCTTAGGTTAGTTAGGTTTAAGTAGTTCTAAGTTCTAGGGGACTGATGACCTGAGCGGTTAAGTCCCATAGTGCTCAGAGCCATTTGAACCATTTGAACCTTGTCAGCATGTTCACATCAGTTACCTTCCCTACTATTGCTCCTTTTATTCTTAGTCTCTTCACCGACAGTTCCGCTCTGTCTTGCAGTCCCTCACATTGTCTATACGTCTTTTCCACTATAGCCGAAATCTCACTACTTCCATCCCGGATTGCTCTAATTCCTTCCCTCCTATAGTTACCACAACAACTGGATGCACGTTATTATGAGTGAACCCCGCTCTTTCTTCCAGCAACGTTTTTTTCCATATCGTCGTATCTAATAACATTGATAAGGCTAGTTCCGAGTTGAGTTGCAGATGCGTTTTGTGCCTCTTCTGCGTATTCAACTAGTCATTGACGTTGGTTATCATTTCCTCGCGCCCCTCGACCTGGGTTCGGTCCCCTCATCTCAGTTTCCTCGACCTCAGCCCCATTTCCGTTTCCCCCGTTGTTCATTCGCGCACCTCTTCTATTATCGTTGAAACTGGAGCCATGGTTTCGCCATCCGTTGTTTTGTGGTTCGTGGCCTTCATTTCTTCTTCCATTCCAGCCTCTGTTGTGTAGTATGTAGCTATTTCGGTTGCCTTTGCAGTCTCTTCGTTGTTCAACTTCATTGCTTCCGAAATTTCCCACCTTGAAATGTTTCCATAAGGTGTGCCATTCTGTACATTTCCGTTCCCATTATTTTAATGGTTATACTGTGGACGAAACACAGGGCCTGCGACGTACTGTCAGACGTTCTTCTGTGTTCTCTGATATTCTCTGCTCGGAATGCGTACTCTAATTCGTGAAGAGTGTTACGGAAAGTACTGAGCTTCACATTACACATGCCAGCTAATACTTGTTGATATGCGGAAGGAAGTTTGGCGTTTCAGTGACGTATGATTTCACCAGTAGAGCATGGTACGTCAAGATACTGGTTCCTGTCAATTATTGCATCAAGGCACTTGGCTGGGCTGTTGTAGCCCGAACTCTCGAAATCTTTGCCAACAATCATCTCGTATTTTATGCGCTCTTGCGTCACCTTGGACCAGTAGATATTTAGGAAGCTGTCCTTAAACTCCTGGAAGGAGACGAGTTAATGACAGAAGTAAAGCTGTGAGGACGGGGCGTTGAGTCGTGCTTGTGTAGCTCAGTTGGTAGAGCACTTTCCCACGAAAGGTAAAGGTCCCGAGTTTGAGTCTCGGTCCGGCACACAGTTTTAATCTGCCAGGAAGTTTCATATCAACTCCTGGTAACTTCTACACGTCGCTGATATTCCGCGCATTTTGTCCGCAAAAGACCCTTGCAAGTGTCCGCAAATAATGTCTAATTTGTAGTTTAAAGGCCAATTCGGAGGTAAAGAGAGACCGCACTGTAATATACAAATGCGTGGGTGAGTAAAATTACCCTCGCCTCGGAAAATTTCGAACTTTCGGACTTGTAAGAAGTGTTGAAAATCAAATGTTTCATCGACAACTTCCGTCCGACGAAAATATCAGCCCTTTGGATGTCCTCGTTCGACGTCCCCTCATTTGTATTCCCTCCACGGCTTCGAGAAAATGCGACGTTCATATCACCACGTCCTCTGCTCGCCGCTAACGGTATACAGCTATCCGTCTCGTCTGAATTAGTTTTTGGTTCTGTTGCGTTCTCGCTTCGCAGTATTTGAAATTGTCTCCTTAGGGCCTCCTCCAATATCTTCTACATACGCGTGTTGGTAGCTTCCTGTTGAGGTTTGAACGACAGTCCGTACCTCTTCAGTCTCGCTTACTGGAGTTGCAGCTATCACGTCTGAACCAGTCCCTAATTTGGGCAGCTCTGACTCTAATTTGCCCATGGCCGCTGTCATATGATGGTCCGTGGGCTTCACGTATTTTCGTGTCACTGCGCTGCTCTATGTCATTTTGCCGCTTTTCCACACCTTCGACCTTCTTATTCAAATTGATAACCGTCCCTCATCCTTGCTGTTCAGTGCGTTTACTCGTTTTCGATGCTTCAGCTGCTACCCGTCTTGCGAAACTTACTACTATCTTGGCGCTCTCTGCCGTCTTCTTCGCGTCATGTGCAATCTTAAAAACATTTAATTGCTTTGGTGTTTACTTAACGCAGGTTTTCCTGGAGTTTATTTGCCCATGACTTGTGTTCCTCTTGCATGAGTTTTACCTGAGCACAGATATTTTTATGTCCGTCCTCGTCTCATTAATTTTCTTTTCCGTTCATTTTAGTCCAGCCTCCAATCCCTTTAGTATATCACGTTTCTTCTCCTTTCCCATTAAAAATGCCACCAGATTGAAGTCCTCTTCATTTTCCCCAGTATAGTGATCGACCGAACTCATACTTGATTTCTTCGGTGTTGTATCCGCATCATCGCGTTCTGATACCGTCCTGTATTCTCTGTCCGGATTTCTGATGATCATATCTGCTTCGATATGTTGTGGTACGCTCATATCGTCTATTATACGCGATATGACACTGTCTCTCTCCTCAAGAAAAGCCACATTGCTTTCGTCTCCTTGATTTCCTTTTTTCTACTACCTCGTTGTTGGTAACACCATTCAACAGGAACGCCCGTCTACGTTCAAACTGTGCCTCCACAGTTTCATTGCGCTCTTACTCCAT
Organism: Schistocerca serialis cubense; assembly: GCF_023864345.2. Taxonomy (NCBI): domain Eukaryota; kingdom Metazoa; phylum Arthropoda; class Insecta; order Orthoptera; family Acrididae; genus Schistocerca; species Schistocerca serialis. The sequence goes on along the minus strand of NC_064642.1, from coordinate 441,493,915 downwards.
GACCTACGATTCATTTTGCCGCTCCCAGTCTACTTCTCTAGCCATACTTCTCGTTAGCATTTAAATTATCTCTTAACAACTTTAATTATCCATGCGACAAGTGGATAACCGTATTATCTAACTCACAAGATATACAAAGTACGATTCAATTACGTCAAAAAATTTAGCAATGTGGTATGCAGTCCCAGACTACGACTACAGTACACGAAATTAATAATCAAAAACAACCAAATACAAAACAAATACATTAGTGAACACCACATAAACAATACGACAACGTCGTCAGCTACGGCGGGAAAACAGTCAACAAATGACACAGAAGTCACTGACACAAATGCACTACAAATAGAACAAATTAACACATAAAAAACACAGTTAGATAATTAAGTATCTACAACGTGCTAATGAACCATATTTCTCTTTTCGTTTTTTATATTTCATCATAGTGTGGACACGCTCGGCAAGGACGAAAAATGACATTGAACCGTGAATTGTCTTTCAAAATATTTTTTTAAAGAATTTACTTTATTTACTGACGATTCATCAAGAACATTGACACATTTAATCACACTAGGTGAGCGTGGAAGTAGTTGGCAGGAAGTAACTGATGGAAAATTACCTTTAACAAATGTGAATTTATTCCTAAAAGCTTTTTCATAACAGAATTAAAATTATAAGCAGAAAAGCACACTCGAAATATCAAGTCACAATTTAACAAATGTGAATTTTATTCCTAAAAGCCTTTTCAAAACAGATTTAAAATAATAAGCAGAAAAGCACTCTTGAAATATCAAGTCACATTTTAAGAAATGTGAATTTTATTCCTAAAAGCCTTTTCAAAACAGATTTAAAATTATAAGCAGTAAAGCACACTCGAAATATCGAGTCACAGTTTTATTTAGAGGCAAGAACAATATTAACAGGAGGAGCCTTTGGGCTGAGAAGGTTGCCTGCTCCCTTTCAACACGGCTGTAGTCATGACCGCTCACAACAACCTCTGAAAGAGTACACTGGTGCAAATCTGCAACACGCTAGATTACTTTAAATAAAAATTTTTCAACAAACTCATACAAACATGTTAACTATGCACCCCGTAAGAGGAATGGAAATGGTACAACCCTCAAATTATTTGCCACCGAAAGTGCAATTTTTTAAATTTTTTGTAAAGGGCTCTTACAGTGGAAGGGTGGCAAGCTTACAACCTAAAATGACTATTTAAATAAAACCCATAAAATGCAGACTTACATAAAATGTACAACATGCTCTACATTACACATATACCACCTCGCAAGATGATAAGCAAGATAGAAACATATTTCAAGAATTCGGCTTGTAAGCAATAAATTCGTTAACATCGACAAACATGACAGAGTCAGCTATTAACGTATGGCAGATTGACAGGGGGGGGGGGGGGGTTACTAAACAACCCGAACCGCAGATTGCTCTAAACCCCCTCAAGTCCACAACGGAAAAACGGACCACCCAATTCACAATAACAACCTTCCGGCGAGTGGGCAAACGGAGAAGAATTGTGGGACGACCCCAAAACAAAGCGGCTGGTGACCTCACCATGAAAACAAGTAGAATTTAACAAGTAAATGAAACAACATATCTCAAATCCCTTAACTTCTAACAAACTGCGATATATGATGAAGACCTGGCGCAGCACCCCCAACGCTCTCCCGAACCGTCCGCTGCCAGCCGCTTCAACAGAGGCAGGAAGGCGCGCCGAACTCCCGTCGCATGGTGTCGCAGCTCGCCCCAGCCAGCCCGATGTCGTGCTTCCACTCATGTTGCTCTCTTATGAACCCCTTTCTATACGGCGCTGCCCACTGGACTCACGTGGGAACCTCTCGTGTCTCAGTGCGCGACCAACCAACCGACCAATCCAACCGCCAGTAACCGTTGCCCAAGCAACTCGAGCAGGCTGGCGGCCTAATGCGCATACTCAGATGCAGGACGTCAGCGCCGACTGGATGACCACTAGCTGAGATCTGTTACTGGCGGAGTGGCAGGTCTCTCAATTTCTGGGTTAAAGTTTGATCCAAACGACAGACATACTCGCACTCCGACGACAGCCAGACACTGACTGCCCCATGCTGAGCCGGCTGACCAACTGACTAGACTCGCCTCTACCGATTTTTTTGCTTTATTGTATCTCAATTCCCCATCGGGGCGAGCTGGCAGCAGCATATGCGCAGCTCTTCAGCCGAAAGACATAAAACGAACAATAGAAGACACTTAAAAATGTACAAAGGAGAGAATATGGTGAACATAGACATAAAAAAGGGGGAACATCATGGAAGGCAATAGACAAAAAAAGGGGCGACTGTAAAATGGAGATAAAAACCGTAAAAAAGTAGTGCACACAAAAAAACCATACACTGGGACAATTAAAAGAACACAAGGCACAGTATGACCGGAGCATAAGAGTATCGGCGGATGGCATAGCACATAACAAACACTGACAGCGAACCTCAAGGCAGCACACAATTAAAATCACATCTCTTGACACACAGGAGAAACAGCACTAAACACAACACTGACATGGCACACTGACGATGATAAAAACGGAGGATCTGCCCAGCGCAAGGAGATGAGGGAGACCAGAAGAAGGGTGGGAGGGAGGGAGTGGAAGAGAGGAGGGAGGGGAAGAGAGATGGGAGGGGGCTGCACTGAAGAGGGCCAGATAGGGAGGGATGTGAGAAGGAAAGAGGCAAGGATGGGGTGCAGGGTCTCAGGGGGAGGCGGGGAAATTAGCTCTGGGAGAAGGAGAGGAGAGGAAAAAGGGGCCCTGGGGAGAGGGGGGGAACAAGGCCAGATTATAGTTGGAAGGAAGAATAGATGTCATGGCGAAGTTCATCATCCGGGAGAGGGAGGCGCTAGAAATTGCCCTGATGAAGGAGATGGAGGGTGTGGAGGTGGAGACTGGGTGGGATACAGTGATATAGGCGTGGCAATGGGCGGGGGGTGGAGAGGAAGGAGGAAACCAGAGGGCGGGGGAGGGGGGGGATCAAGCCTGCTGACAATATAAGGATGTGGAAATGTTGGACGAACACGAGGAGGTGGGGGAAGGGGATAAGTTCATACAGGAGCCGTGTGGGGGAAGGAAGGCAGATACGGAATGCAAGGTGGAGCGCATGGCGTTCGAGGATTTGGAGGGCTTTGCAATACCAGGTGGGTGCAGTGATCCAGGCAACGCTGACATAACAGAGGATAGGACGGGTGAAGGAATTGTAGGTGTGGAGGATGGTAAAAGGATGCAATCCTCATGTCCAGCCAGACAGGAGTTTCAGAAGGTGGAGGTGGGAATGGGCTTTCTGCTGGATGGTCTGGAGGTGAGGGGTCCAGGTGAGGTTTGGTCGAGGGTGAGGCCAAGGTGCCTCAGGGTGGGGGTGAGCTGGATGGGACGACCAGAAAGGGTGAGGTAGAAATCATGGAGACGAAAGGAGCGGGTGGTGCGGCCTATGATGATTGCCTGGGTTTACCTCTACCGAGCTCATAGCCCCCCTTGAATGCACGTGAACAGGCAACCTTTCCACTTTCCCACCAGAGGGAGACACGGAAGCTGCGATTACCACAGCTGCGCCACCGCCAGAAACGGAGGACGACTGCTTCACACAACGCGCTGTGGCGCGCTCTCCAAAACAGCAATTTTTTTACCACAGATCAGACATCATCACAGAAGTGCCAAGGACCTAGATCATGGCAGCGGTTTGCCAATGGCAATCTTCCTACTTTCTATTCAGGACTTTAATAAAATGGTAAGGTAATGTACACCAGAACACAGGAACGAGTTGTGATCTAAATAACATTAGATCTATTCGTCCTTACCATCACAAGACAAATAAAAGGGCCAAAGATACGTCACGCAAACTTTTTTATTTGACAAAAGCTTTCACTAATTTGGGGTCTATGGTGGACACAGTGATCACCTCGAGATCGATACACGACACTAACCAGAACACTAACCGCTTTATCTGACTTCATACACTTGAATCAGGGGTATGGCACAAAAACTACTCCACAATCAAGGATCTATACTCTACTATTCCATAAAGAAATATATGGTTCCAAAGGATGGGGTGCTGAACCGTACGCCGTAGCAGCGAATACTTACCCTCCTGTTGGTCGGGACGGCACACCACAATACCCTCGGCGACTGGAGTCATGGACGGCAGCAATCCGTTATTAATGGCGCGCGCCCGAAAAATGAATGTACACGGTCTCGCTTTCGTCTAAATTGGAACGCAGGTATTTCCCTGCGATCCACTGAAACCCCGATGGATTCCTATGTACAGGTGGACTTGTTTGCAGGTCTGCCAAACCATTTTGATTCCGTGCCAATACTATGAATGACGAAATCTGTCAGATGTTTAGACGGCTGACTTAAAACAGATAAGTACAACCACGAATCACTCGTTGTGTGCATGATGCTTGCAGCAGTTCCTCTGACAATTCAAATGGTGAGTATTACAGGCTCTAAGTGGCACACTCACAAAGGACACAAGTCTCACCATTAAGGTAAGGACATGCAGTTCTTTACTAGCGAAGCGCCAGTACAAGAGTTGTTACTTCTCCTTCACTTTCCTCACCACCCCAGTAACAAAGGACATTTACATCTTAGACTACTCCCACTTTAGCACAAGCCAGTCATGAGCTGGAGTGTCGCATTTGGAGATGGGAGATTGCCCCTGGTTCTGCATACACAGATTTGACTAATCTACATCTACATCTACATGAATACTCTGCAAATCACATTTAAGTGCATGACAGAGATTTTAAGGATAATTGGGAGAAGAGGAAAAAAAGATTCAGCTTCATGGCCTCTTTCCCATGCGTTCACGCCATGTCTTTTGCTAACAACATGACCTGGACAGAACCACTGCCCCGCATAAAGAGATCATTATCGCCCCTGCTTCTTCCATTTCTAACTTTCCAAAGAATGTCAATAAACTCGCTAAAAGCCTCGTGCCTTCACAAATATGTTTTGTAACAGAGTCTGGACGTCTGGGAGCCAGTGGCCTGTCCCACAGAAACTCGCAGAAAGCTCACAGTTGTCTCATCGGCATCATGCCTAACAAGGGCCAATCCTCTGCTTTATTGCCGGTTTTCAGTGCTCTGCCCATTGCTGCTGCGGCTTCTCGGCGCTAGTCAACCTACCTGGATGAGGCCGCCGACCGACTGGCGCCATTCAACGTGTCTGCAAAGTGAGACTGCGGAACTCGGTGGTCCTCAAATGTTTTCACCCAGGTTCTGCAGAAAAAACGCTCCCCTCGGCCCTCAGCTGCTATACACTTTTACTGCAGCACCTTATTCCTTGGAAGGCAGGTAAGGCTTACCTCTATTCCTTCACTAGAGCACACAAGAAAGAGCGTTAAGTACTGCCCACCATTTCATCATGACTATGATGTCAGATCGTAACCAGGCATAGGAACAAAGGTCAGCTTCCCTAAGAACATGGCACAGCACAGCACCGACTCAGAAGTGAGAGTGCCCTATAATCTCTCGTACTGTAAACCTTTTGTTTTTGATACATTGTATTGTTGGTTATCAATGTAAAATCGGTGGCTGCAAGAATCTTTTTCAGCAATAAAAATATCAGATTTAAAGAATAAGGGGGATACATCATCCCCCATATTTTTGATGCCATATTTATGGCAAGAAGTGAGAGACCGCTTTTAAATATTTGTATCGTTAGATATGGCCGAGTTGTATAGGTAATGCATAGCAAAGAAATTTCTTGACGGATCTTTGTATTTGTGGAACTGTCCACTGCTATCATAAATGGACCCCTGATCTCTTTTATTGTAATACGTAAAGAAACACCACTTGGATCACTTCTCTTATTACCGACCATCGATTTCAACATTAGCTGCAGATTATTTTCAGATCTGGCTCCGCAAAGTCCAATTTGCCAACAGTGCTGTCTTGCAGCTATCATAAGGGGTAACTCACATGCAATTTCACTGTAGCACTGTAGAACACTGTTGAGAGTTTATTGGAGATTGTGCAACTTATACGTTTCTTGCGTTAGTATCATTATTAACCCATCTGTATCCAAAGTTGTGTTCACTTACTTTGTCAAAAATAAACGGACACCAAGAATTTCTGAGCACTGCATCACCAGTGATTCATAACGAATGCTGCAGGCGCTCGATGTGACTTTGTGAGCAATCCTTAAATTGCTTCTGGTGACGTAGTGGAGTAGACAGAGTGGGTAATCACTTGCTCGCTTTTCTGTTTGCAGGTCTACGAAGGAGAGAACTGCATGACCACAATCCGGCGACCTACTCTCCTTCGTGCCCCTGACATCCACCTCCTACCCTTTGTTACACACGCACAACACAATTTATCCCTTAATACGGTTTCAGTGCATTTAGACGAGTTTTTTTCATTTTTTGTGTAGTACTATATATCAAATGCTTCGATTCTCTTCTCTTACAGTTTTAAGACACTTTAAGGTTCACTATTATACAATGCTGAGCTCCATGTATTCATTCTCAGAAATTTATTCCTCAAACGTAGGCTCTTTTAATACCAACAGACCACTCTAGGCCACGAATTACCTTTTTGCCTGTGCTAAGCCTATGTTTGATATTATAAGACTTCTCTTCGGCAGGAATGGCCTTTATTTCAGAGCTAGTCTGCTGTGTATCGCCTCCTTGCTTCGTCCGACATGGGTCACTTTGCTTACGAGGTAAAATTCCTCACCTTCGTCAGCAACTTTGGTGTTAAGTTTCTCCCTTTCTCGTTTCTCTTACGTCTCATTACATTTGTCTTTCTTCGGTTTGCTCTCAGTCCATATTCTTTACTCATTAGACTTTCATTCCGTGGAGTAGATCCTCTAATTTCTCTACATCTTCATAGAGGATAGGAATGTCATCAGCGATTCTTGTCATTTATATCCTTTTATCTTGAAATTTAATCCCACTCTTGAACTTTCCTTTATCTCTGTCATTGCTTCATGTATGTCTAGATGTCAGTAGGAGCGAAAGAGTGCACTCTTTTTCATCCAAGCCCCTTGTCCTTGGTCTGCTAACTTTATTGTTGCCCCTTCGTTCCTGTCAATATTGTATATTACCCTTCTTTGCTTATAGCTTACTCCTATTGCACTAAAAATTTCGAACAAATTGCACCGTTTTACACCGTGGAACGCTTTTCCAAGTCGACAAATACTGTGAACGTATCTTGTTTCTTTTTTTTTCAGCCTTGCTTCCATTCTTAAGCACATCGTCGAGACTGCATCTCTTGTGCCTTTACCTTTCCTACTGCAAAACTGAACCTCATCTAACGCATCCTCAAATTTCTTTTGCATTAGTTTGTATAATATTCCTGTTAGAAGCTTGCCCGATTATGCTATAGTACTCGCACTTATTCACCCTTTCTACTTTCGGAATTGTGTGGATGACATCTTTTCGAATGTCTCTTGATAAACCGTCAATCTCATAGATTCTACACACCAACATGGTCTCTTGGTTGCCATTTCGCCCAGCGATTATAGAAATCAGTCTCTTCATTCCTGAGATCAAATAAGAAAGCTCTTTCAAAATCGTAGCCGGCCTCTGGTGGCCGAGCGGTTCTGGCGCTACAGTCTGGAACCGCGCGACCGCTACGGTCGCAGGTTTCGAATCCTGCCTCGGGCATGGATGTGTGTGTTGTCCTTAGGTTAGTTAGGTTTAAGTAGTCCTAAATTCTAGGGGACTTACGACCTCAGCAGTTGAGTCCCATAGTGCTCAGAGCCATTTGAACCATCAAAATCGTTCTCCAAAACTGGATCCCCTATCACTTCCATACCGACTCAAGTTTCATAAAATTATCAGACAGATCGGCCCCTTTAACGTGCACTTCCACCTAGCCGCGCTCTCCTCTGCGTCTGACAAAGAATTCCCATTGCAGGCTTAATCTTCCCACCTTCGCTTTCAGTTTCATCGAAAGTTGCTTTGGATTTTCTGTATGCTAAGTCAGCCCTTGTGACAGTGATTTCTTTTCCAATTGCTTCACATTTTTCGTGAAGTCATTTCGCCTTGGCTTCCAGCACTTCCTGTTCTTCCATTCCCGAGCGAGTTACATTAGTGTTTTCGTGACTTTCCATGAACATTTATTTACCTTTTTTTTTTTTTTTAGATCAGTTGAGGTATTTCTTCTGTTACCGAAGGTTTCTTGGCAATTAACTGTCTAATGCCTTTTCTTGTCTTTCTGACATCAGTGATTCCTCTTTTCACAGATGTCCACTCCTCTTCTACTGAACTATCTAATGCATGGTTTCTTAACGCTGTATCCACATCTTTAGCGAATTTGAAACGGGTCTCATGCTTCATGAGTACATGAGTATCCTACTTTCTTCCACAACGATTCTTCCATACGATTAAGTCCACTCATCATCATTAATAACTTGTGATCTAAGTTTATGTGTGCTTCTCGGTACGCCTTACAATCTAGTATCTGACTTGGGGATCTCTGACTGACCATAATGTAATACAACTGGACTCTTCCGATATCTCCAGGCCTGTTCCAAGTGTATTTCCTTTTTATCGTGATTAGTCTATCTTCTTCTCTTGTCATTTTTGAATATTCGCTATTACTAGCTGAAATTTATTGCAAATCTCAGTCAGCTTTCTCCTCTCTCTCATTCCTACTAGCAAACCCATATTCTCCCGCAAACCTTTCTTCTACTCCTTCCGCTACTACCTCATTCCACTCCCTTATGTTTATTTTTGTCCTCTTTACGTTTTGAACTACCCGTTAAATATCCTCATATACTTCCTCTATCTATTCGTCTTGTGCTTGCGACGTCCTCATTTTTACCTGAACTATTGCTGTCGGCGTTGATTTGCTGCCGATTCTAATGAGGACTGTTTACAGTAGCTCATCCTCTGCTGCACCTTTCTATTCGTAACGAATACCTCTCTCGCTATACCGGTTTCTGCTGCTGTTAATATTACCTCACATTCTTCCGACCAGAAATCCTGTCATCTTTCCATTTCACTTCACTGAACCCCACTTAGTACTTTACTTTTCACATTTTGTAGCTTCCTTACCAAGTTCGAATTTCTGACGTTCCACGCCACGCGTCAGCGACTTTGAGGTATTTGTAGTAATCATTATTACCACAGTACAAAGTTCTACTTAAAGAAATGGAAAGATTTATATGTCCAGTAAACTAAGTAAAGAAGAGTGTCTCAATGACGAACTAGAATCTTTTAGCTCAGGACAGAGTACGTAGAGAACCAATGGCTCAAGTTTAAAACGTTGGTTGACCATGCACTAGATAGATAGATACCCAGCAGAACTATTCATGATAGGAGGGGTCCTCCACGGTGTACAGTAACCGTAGAGGAACTTCTACAGACACGGAGATTACTGCGTAATAGATATCGAAATCTTTTATTGATTTTCTGTAATAAAATGAATTAATATTTGATCTGTTGTAGTTAAAGATGAGACTTCTCTCAAAGCAGTCAAGGAAATCACAGTTGTGACCGGACGAAAGTAATTTCGCCAAGTGACAACTGCTTTGCAACGGAACACCTAGGAGTATTGCCCCAGTTGAATTTTTGTACCACAGGAAAGGATGAGTGAAACCGATATTAGTGCCAGTGACGTTGAGAAACAGCTGAAATCGTTGAAGCAGAACAAAGCTCACGACCAAATGGAATATCAGATTCTAAGCTTAGCTACTGTTTTAACTATACTCCGTAGCAGGTCACGCGAAAAAAAAGTTCCCATAGCTGGAAGAAAGCACAGAGCACACCCGTGTTCAGTAACCGCAGCAGAAGTGATCCCCAAAACTGCCATCAAACACCTTTGACATGCATTTCTTTTAGAATCTTCGAACGCATTCTGGGCTCAAGCGTAATGAGATGTCTCGAATAGAATGACCTCCTAAATGCCAGCCAGTGTGGATCCCGAAAATATCGATCATATGAAACTCAACTTGCACATTTCTCAGTTGCCTGAAAGTCGTGCATCAAGGCGGGTAGATGCGCTAATTTTCAATTTCCGAAAAGCATTTGGTTTAATACCAAATGTATGCTTATTATCCTAAGTGCGATTGTATGGGGCATGAAGCGAAATTTGTGGCTGGATTCTTTTTTGGTAGGAAGGACACTGCACCTTACGAGTATACTTGATGAAGCATCAGTGACGCATGCAGCAGTAACTTCGGGTGTGCGCCAAGGAAGTGTTCTTAGACCATTGCTGTTCATGTTGCGTTAGATATTATTAGTAACCTCAGACTTCTGGCGGGTGACGCAGTTATCTACAACGAGGTGCTGTCTGAGGGAATCTGCACAAGTGTTCATGGGATTTTGATAAGATTTCATGTTAAGTTTAGCAACTTGCTTTAAATGTTCATAAATGTGAAATTGTGCACTTCACAAAACACGTAGTACCCTATGACTATAACAGTGATGAGTCAGAGCTGGTATCGGACAACTCATAAAAATAACTGGATGTAACGGTTAGATATTATGGAACGATGGAGTAGTTTCAGTCGTAGGTAAAGCAGGTGGAAGGTTGCGGCTCATTGGTAGAATACTGGGATGTGCAGTCCGTCTTCAGAGGATACAGCATAAAAAACAATTATGTGACCTGACCTAGAATATTTCTCAGGTGTGTTAGATACGTGCCAGGTAGGAGCAGCACGAGTGGTCACAGGTTTGTTTGGCCAACGGGAGAATGTCGAGTGTGAGAACTGATCTGGAAGACGCTCGAAGGTGAAAGGTGAAAACTTACTTAGGTAGTTTCTAGAAACAATTTTAGGTGATGGATCTAAGAGTATATTACAATCCCCAACGTATCGCCCGACTCCCCCCCCCCCCCCTCCCCCAATTCCTACTGATCGTGAATGCAATATTAGAATTCTTACAGCATGCACATTCACGTTTAAGCAATCATTATTCCCACAACCCACACATGAATCGAAGAGAAGATAATGCTAATAATCGCTGTAATGGGAAGTACCCTTTGTCATGCACTTCACAGTGGTCTGAAGAGTGCTAGTGTAGATATAGATTTAGATGTAGAAGAACCGACTAAAGTGCCCAGACATAACTCACCACGTGACCTCGCAAATTTAATCCATAACTACGAATCTTCCACCATGGGAAATTTACAGATTTTCTCCCGCATACCTTGGCTGAAATAAAAGGGCATTGCCAAGCAATGACTTAGCCTAGAAGATTCTTTCAAGAATGAAGCATTTACTCCTCAGTGGAGTATGCACTTTTTCACAGCTTACTGGCAGATTAAAACTGTGCCCTGGCCAGAGCACTGCCCGCGAAAGGTCCCGGGTTCGAGTGCCGTTCCGTCAAGTGCTTTTATTCTGAAAGGATATTTGCAGACAGCGGATGCTTCCCTGCAAAGTGACAGGTCCTTCTCGAATTGTCTACGCGTTTGACAGCAACGCGCTTCTGACTCGCCACAGCCGCGGTGGGCGCGGTGTTGTGGGTGGGGCGCGCCGGAGACTAAGTCATTGCCCGCCGCAGGTCGATAGTGCCTCGAGTGGCGGCCGAGGGACCCCACACGCCGAAACACACGACGCGCCGCGCTCACGCACGAGGGCTCGCTCTTACGCACGAACACGCGCTCCACAGACAATGCGAACGCGCCCGCGGTGGCCCGGCGGGACACTCCTGTGGGATGTGCAGTGCGGGGTCGCGCGCCGAGGCGCCGACCGGGGCAATGAAGCGCTGTTCGCCTTTCCCACTGTGTCTCTGTGACGACGATTTTTAGTATAAAGGCTTGTGAAGGGAGAGAGGGGAAAGAAAATACATACTTAGGTCATGCAAGGGCCAATGGATGAAAATCGGAATTCTTTTTCAAAAGGTTCTGTTACGTGAAATGGAATACAACACTTATTTATTCTCACGCTCAAGTTCTATGCTATTACGGTAACTCGGGACAAACTTCTTAAGTCCATGCGCAAAAAATTCTTATGGACGTGTGGGTAACCATTTATGCACTGCTACCTGGATTTCCTCATCAGCGAACCTTGAATCATGAACAGGTTCTTCCAGCAAGCTAAAAATGTAATAACCCAAACAAGTGTTAGGAGACGACCTTCAGGTCTCCCTGCACACACCCATGTGCATTTCCTTCGTTTCTGATATCAAATGTTTAGGAACCCACTTCACACACGCTTTCTTGAACATGAGTACGTCGTGAACAATATGGCGGGCTGATCCATCACTAATTTTCATTGTTGCTGCAATCACTCAACGTACTACGCTTGTTTTCCCATATCAGTTCATCATCTCTCACAATGTCGTTCTCCCCGACGGCACAGAGAAGTGTCATGGGCGTGGCTAATCTTCAACGTTTATTGTAGCCCGTTTGAGCTTACCTGCCGACTCGCACACTTTCCACCACGTTTCACGGCCATCCGAAGGCGAATTTCAGTTTGTTTGAAGCCCTCAGCTAAGAAATCTAATGACACTTCACCGCTTCACGCTGGTGCACACCGGGATACGTGTCTCTATCTTGCTTCACTGATTTCCAGCGAGGCAGACGTGACAGTGTCTTCCCATAACAGTAATAGGAGACTACCAAAAATTAAAAAAGAAGCACAAACTTTGTCGAAGTTTTGTATTTTTTACACTACTTTTACCATTATTTATTGAAAGGACCTTATATCTGATTTGACACTTTAGTAGAATTTGTCGACCTAGAAAAAGCGTTCGACGAAGGAAAAGTGTTGAAATAGCTTCGGAATTCTCAGAAAAGCACGAGAACGCAGTAGAGAAAAACGGGTTATATACAATATGTAACAGAACGACGAAGGACCACTAAGAATGGAATACCGACAACGAAGTTCTCTGAGGAGAACAGGTGTAAGACCAGGTTACAGGCTTCTTCTCCTCCGCTGTTCTTGTAAAGAGTAAGATAAAACTTCACGGTGAAAAACATCAATGATGCAATTCGCTGATACCATTGCAATCGTCAGTAAAAATGAAGAATAATTACAGGAAGTGTTGAATAGAATGAACCATCTCACGAGTACAGAATATGGATTGTGAGTAAACTGAAGGAAGATTCAAGTAATGAGATTTAGCAGAAATGAAACTGATGATAAACGTAATATCAAAATTGGGGACCACGAAGTAGATGAAATGAAGGTATTCTGCTGTCTTGGAAGCAAAATTACGTACGAAGGACGAGGGAAAGGGAACAAGTACGCCGGGAGCACAGGTTGTGGGGAAACCGGAAACGAACCTTCTATAGAGGGATATTTAAAATCATGTGGACTGATAGATAAGAAATGAAGAGATTCTCTGCAGAGTTGTAGAGGAAGGAGACATGTGGAAAACACGGATGTAGAAGGAAATAAATGATAGAATATGTATTGAGGCGTCAGGGAATAATTCCCATGGACTCGAGGAAGGTGTAGAGGCTAAAGATAGTAGGAGAAGGCACACACTGGAATATATCCCTCAAGTAATAAATTGCAAGTGTTAATCTGAAATGAAAAGCTTCGAACTGGGGAGTAAATCCTCACGGGCCGCACAGATGATTTGCCCGAATCACCTCAGCTGAACTTCAGCAGAACTTTGTTAGTTCAATGTTTTCCGTTGAGTCTTCGTAGGTTCATAAAGTTCCATAGCTTAAATCACTGTCGAGATCAGGAATGTAGAAAATGAACTGAAATGATCGTGTGACATTGATGCCCGAGAGGCCCCATCCGGGGAAGTTCGGCAGCCGGGTTGCAAGTCTTATATCAAGTGACGCCACATTGGGTGACTTTTGTGTCGGTGATGATGAGGACAACACAACATTCAGTCCAAGAGCGGCTGGAATCGAACCCGGGCCCCCGCACCGCAGACAAGCACGTTACCACTCAGCTAAGCAGGCGGTGTAGGGATGTCGGAAGATTCAAGGTATATATTTAAAAATAGAATCATCTATTAGAGTCACATTATAATGAGCTGCCATGCTGCTACCAATTATTTGATATCACTCAAACGACAATTAACACACCATAATTTACATGTTAATCACCTCACTGAAAACAGCTGTTGCTTACTGAGCTATGTTGACCACCGAATATCTACATAAACACATAACTGTCGTTCTTTTCCGTAAAAATAAAGGTCTGTTTATGGCGATTATTGCGACTTGACTTGTCGTACAGGTAACTGAATCCTTCAATTCTAGATATCAGATAATAGTATAATTTGTATAAGGACTGGTTAAAAGGCATGTGGTTAACAACTGGTTTTTGAGTTTGTAGATATTCTCAATATCTCAATTTATATTAGGCAGACGCTTGTAGAAGATCTTTGCATAGAATATAAAACAATATTCTAAACTTTACAGAAGGCAGTAGGGACTGCTTGGTACTTTCTGTGTATTGTATTGTGCTTACGTAAGTAACAATCTAAAACTTTCTCTAAGATACGAACGTACCTGTAAAGAGACTTTAAAAACTCCAAGCTAGATTAAAAGGACGTTTTTCTGTTATTTACACTGCCTAATTTTCTAACTTCTAATTAATACTGAGCGAACAATTTCTTTACCTACTGCGTTGCGTAGGAATATAATTCCTTAACATACCAGGAACAGAAAATTTTCTAGATTAGTTTGCATCCTGATTGTGAAACATGCCACAGTTGTCGTCTGATTAGTTCCTATATATGTCCATTCTAGCTTCTTATACTGCTAAACTGAAAGAATTTTTACATAAGTTCCAATCGTATGTATTCAATGATTATTTCTGGTCAGTGATTTCATTAACTCCCTCCACACTGCAGAAACTTATGCTCTCAGAATTGCCTCCTTAGCCCGTCTGCCGTATCGTTCAAATCTCGTTTGAATGTGTTAAAATCCTACACACAATTGGCGCAAGTGTACAGACATACGGTATATGAGGAAATCAGCGCTGCTTACTTTGCTTACGGGTAAGTGTGGGTACCGTACCGGCGCTTCTTTCCCCGTGGTAACACTGATGCAGAATATTTACCATCGTATGTTAACTATAGGACAGCCACATTACACCGACAGTGGCCTGTACGTATTGTTTGAAATAAGAACATAATGGAGCGGGCACAGTTTGATACAAAAGTACGTAATTTTATTCTTAGTGCTTTCTTGATATGTTACACACATTTGTTTCCAACTTCTGTTTAGTCTATAGCGTTTCTATGTCTTTCTATACGGATGTGCTAGGGGTATGACGATATTACGCATCCTACGTATTTGAATGAACTAATTTACTGTACTATGTTCGTTTGATGCATAATTAAATGTAATTTTCATATTACGTTTAAAATTTTTGCTAATGTTGGTATACTTTATTATAGACAGTCTCTCTTGCATGGCCCTTCGTTGATATTAGACAAAGGTCCTCACGGTATTTCAAAGGAAACAGTCTGAGCCTGTTAAACTCTGCATCTAAGTCACTGATTGACGATCACAAACCGCTTTCAGGAAGTCATCTCAACGCCATGACTACAATAATATTTGGTCTTACCCTACTTCCCCTCACGTTCAAAAACTGCTATCAGTATCTACCAGCGACGCTGGCCATTCAAAGGGACCCTTAAGATCTTAACCAAATAACTCCGTGCCTTTGAAAAGGGCAGGGAAGCATCCATTTATGTGGACGTGACCACGTACGGATTCAAGGTTGTGGTCTTGGGAAGGGAGGGAGGGCGGGAAGGGGGCTTGCGAGTGGGGAACGACGATGTTCCTTACGGCAATCCTCGCCCTTCAGTGGTTCTAAATATAATGTACTGTACGTTTTAACGTACCACGGTTGCCTAGAATTTAATGAATTTAACAGTATAATTGTTTTAATATTACAGGGTGTTACAAAAGGTACGGCCAAACTTTCAGGAAACATTCCTCACACACAAAGAAAGAAAATATGATATGTGGACATGTGTCCAGAAACGCTTACATTCCATGTTAGAGCTCATTTTATTACTTCTCTTCAAATCACATTAATCATGGAATGGAAACACACAGCAACCGTACGTACCAGCGTGACTTCAAACACTTTTGTTACAGGAAATGTTCAAAATGTCCTCCGTTAGCGAGGATACATGCATCCACCCTCCGTCGCATGGAATCACTGCTGCGCTGATGCAGCCTTGGAGAATGGCGTATTGTATCACAGCCGTCCACAATACGAGCACTACATTTGGTACCGGGGTTGCGTAGACCAGAGCTTTCAAATGCCCCCATAAATGAAAGTCAAGAGGGTTGAGGTCAGGAGTGCGTGGAGGCCATGGAATTGGTCCGCCTCTACCAATCCATCGGTCACCGAATCTGTTGTTGAGAAGCGTACGAACACTTCGACTGAAATGTGCAGGAGCTCCATCGTGCATGAACCACATGTTGTGTCGTACTAGTAAAGCCACATGTTCTAGCAGCACAGGTAGAGTATCCCGTATGAAATCATGGCGGTGAATCGAGGAAGTACAGTACATACTGACGAAACTAAAATGATCTCTAACATGGAAATTAAGCGTTTCCGGACACATGTCCACATAACATCTTTTCTTTGTTTGTGTGTGAGGAATGTTTCCTGAAAGTTATGCCGTACCTTTTTGTAACACCCTGTATAATACACTTAATGTGTCTTACCTTACTCAGCTTCCTACGGATTTGCTGGCTCTAACTGTGGACTGAAGAAGCATGACATATTTATGGTTGATACCAGGTATGGCCTGGCTGTCGGTAGGTGTCTTTACGCCGCTCGAATTCCCACTGCACCCGATCCTTACTCTAAGTGGGTCACTGATAAGTTGTCCTGCGTTAAAGTGTCTTGTTATTTTGTATAATTCCTTATCCTTGTTAACCGCTTTCATGATACTCAATTTTCCGAAAGTTATCTAAATGATGTGAAAATTGATGCACATACACAAAACTCTTATGGAAACGTTTGCCTTTGGTAACATGTTCTTTGGGGGTTGGGAGATTTATCCCTAAGACCACCTTCGCACTTATTGCCTATTTATTCATTGCATATGTCTCATTACGTTATAACATATTTGAAGGTCGACTAAAAATGTTATCTGCCTCAGAGGCTCAGCGTTTTGTTGCTGAGTACAGGCTTGGTGACCACGGGGGCTCACAAGCTGTGACATTCTATAGGCAGCATTGAGAATTATATGCGTATTCACCATGGAGTGGAAAAAAGCCAGGGTCTTCATTTGTTACAGGAGCTTGAAATTTATAAAGAATCAACAAAACTGCGTAACTGGCAGAGCGATCTTGTACCTAACACTTACTTACTTTTGTTTGACACAGATTCATTTCAATCATTTTTTTATCCTTTATTGTATTTCAATTCCCCATCAGCGCGGGCTGGCAGCAGCATATGCGCTGCTCTTCGGCCGAAAGACATAGAACAAACAATAGAAGACATTTAAAAATAACAAAGGAGAAAACATGGTGAACATAGATATAAAAAAAGGGGAACGTCATGGAAGACAATAGCCAAAAAAGGGGCGACTGTAAAAGGTGGTAAAATCCGTAAAAAAGTAGTGCACACAAAAAAACCACACACTGGGACAATTAAAAGAACACAAGGTGCAGTATGACCAGAGCATAAAAGTATTGGCACATGGCATAGCACATAATAAACACTGACAGTAACACTAAGTAAAAGGCCAGCACACAATTAAAATCACACCTCTTGATGCACAGGAGAAACTGCACTTAACACAACACTGATGATGATCAAAACGGAAAGGAGATGAGGGAGAAGGGAAGAAGGGAGGGAGGGGAAGAGAGGGGGGAGATGGGCTAGGGGCGCGCCCAAGAGGGCCAGGTAGGGAGGGATGTGGGAGGGAAAGAGGCAAGGATGGGGTGCAGGGTCTCAGTGGGGGGGGGGGGGAAGGAGGAAAATCCGCTCTGGGAGAAGGAGGGTACAGGAAAAAGGGAGCCGTGGGGAGGGAGGGAACAAGGCCAGATTATAGTTGGAAGGAAGGGTATATGTCACAGCAAAGTTCATCATCTAGGAGGGGGAGGCGCTGGAAATTGCGCTGATGAAGGAGATAGAGGGTGTGGAGGTGGAGAGATACAGAGAGAGGCACAGCAATGATCAGGGAGAGGGTGGAGATGAAGGAGGAAACCAGGGGGTGGGGATCAAGCCTATGCCCAATGTAAGAATGCCGAGTTGTTGGAGGAACAGGAGCAGTTGGAGAAGGGGATGAGTTCATACAGGAGCCGTGTAGGGGAAGGAAGGCGGATATGGAAGGCAAGGTGGAGCGCATGGTGTTCGAGGATTTGGAGGGCCTTGTAAAAGTGGGTGGGTGCAGAGATCCAGGCAACGTTGGCATAACAGAGGATAGGATGGATGAAGGATTTGTAGGTGTGGAGGATGGTGGAAGGATGCAATCCCCATGTCCTGGCAGACAGGAGATTCAGGAGGTGGAGGCAGGAATGGGCTTTCTGCTGGATGGTCTGGAGGTGAGGGGTCCAGGTGAGGTGACGGTTGAGGGTGAGGCCAAGGTATCTCTGGGTGGGGGTGAGCTGGATGGGACGACCACAAAGGGTGAGGTAGAAATCATGGAGACAGAAGGAGTGGGTGGTGCGGCCTATGATGACTGCCTGGGTTTTGGAGGGGTTGAGATGGAGGAACCACTGGTTACACCAAGTGGTGAACTGGTTAAGGTGGGTTTGGAGGGTGGGTTTGGAGGGTGCGTTGAAGGGTAGGATAGAACGCCAGGAAGGCGGTGTCATCAGCATACTGGAGAAGGTGGACAGGTGGGGTGGCTTGGGCATATCAGCTATATACAAGAGATAAAGGAGAGGGGAGAGGACAGAGCCCTGGGAGACGCCAGCAGTGGGATAAAAGATACAGGAGTTGGTGTTGTTGAGCGTGACACAGGATGGACGGTACGAGAGGAAGGAAGCAACCAGATGGACAAAATTGATAGGCAGGGCGTAGGTTTGGAGTTTAAAGAGGAGACCGGGATACCATACACGGTCATAGGCATTTTGGAGGTCGAGGGAAACAAAAATGGCGGAGCGATGGGAGTTGAGCTGAAGGGAGAGAAGGTGAACGAGGTTAAGCAGCTGGTCTTTAGCAGAGAAGGAGGGTCAGAAGCCACATTGGGTAAGGGGGAGGAGGCGGTGTTGATTAAAGTGCTGATGGTTACAGTGGGAGAGGATGGATTCGAAAACCTTACTTCATTTCAGTCATTTTTTTCCTTCATTGTAATTTTTATACCTATACATATACAGAGGTAGGCTGGCAGCAGCATCTTACACTGCTCTTCAGCCATCGATTCGACAATGAGAAAACCATGAAGAAGGTACATAATGAATAGATTGACGGGCAAAAAACAATAGACACAGAAATACAAAACATGGAGCCGTTCACACTCGACGAAATTTACACTGAAACACGTTGGCACAGGGCACAAACACTGATGAGTCGACGGCACAAGTGAACGTTGGAGTGTGACGGTGAACACTAACACAAACACGACGGCACACACACGAGAAACTGATGGCAATGATCTCCAGTGCATGAATGTCCACGTAGCGTGTACGAGTCTTTGGACCTGCCAAGAGGGCAAGAAGGGGGAGGGGGAGGGAGAGGGATGAGGAAAGATGCCAATGGCAGAGGAGACATGAGTAGGTGCGGAGGAATGGGGGTAGGGGATGCCCGGGGGAGGAGTGGGGAGACAGGGAGGAGGGAGACACAGGAGAGGAAAAAGACACAGGAGGAGGGATGGAGTATCAAAGTTGGTAGGAGGGGTAGATGGGGGGAGAAGGGCATTATCAGGGAGAGGGAGCTAGCGGAAGCCACCTTGGGAGAGGGTGTGGAGAGTGGAGAGACGGAGAGCAGGTCGGACATGGAAGTACAGGCATGGCAGCGGACAGGGGCAGGAGAGGATGGGAGAGACCAGTGGGTGAGGAGGATCGAGTTTATGGGAGGTGTAGAGGATCCGTATCCGTTCGAGGAAAAGGAGGAGGTGGGGAAACGGAATGAGGTCGTATAGGATCCACGTGGGGGAGGGAAGACGGAGCCGATAGGCGAGGCGAAGAGCATGGCGTTCGAGGATCTGAAGGGATTTGTAAAAGGTAGGGGGAGCGGAGATCCAGGAAGGGTGAGCGTGGCAAAGGATAGGGCGAATGAATGATTTATAGGTATGGAGGATGGTGGAGGGGTCCAGACCCCAAGTACGGCCGGAAAGGAACTTGAGGAGCCAGAGGCGGGAGCGTGCCTTGGCTTGGATCGTCCGGAGGTGGGGGGTCCAGGAGAGGCGACGGTGACACCAAGGTACTTAAGGGTGGGGGTGTGGGCGATAGGACGGCCATAGATGGTGATGTAGAAATCGAGGAGACGGAAGGAAGGGGTGGTTTTGCCTACAATGATCGCCTGGGATTTCGAAGGATTGACCTTAAGCAACCACTGGTTGCACCAAGCGGTGAACCGGTCAATATGGGATTGGAGAAGGTGTTGGGAGCGCTGCAGGGTGGGAGCAAGGGCAAGGAAGGCGGTGTCATCGGCGTACTGGAGAAAGTGGATGGGTGTGAAGGCGGCGGCATGTCCGCCGTATACAAGAGGTACAGCAGAGGGGAGAGGGTGGAACTCTGGGGCACACCGGCTGAAGGGAAAAAGGTGCAGGAATCATTTAAGTCAATGAACGCCTCTATGAAATATAGTTTTTTGATAGTTTCAGCTAGTATAGTGTGCCTTACATATTCACGTCGTTTTCGTTCGTTGTATGCATAACTCTTCATTGTTTATATAATATACTACGTTTACTAGATAATGTTGTTCATGTACTGGTACGGAATTTTATCATTCTTTTCTTTCAACCCCGTGTCGTAGGGTATGAGGGGCCCTCTGGCGGACACGTACCTCTATCCACTTCTCGCCTAATTCCGACGCTAGCACTAACGGAGGGCGCTGATTATGCGCAGCAGTAGATTTTCATTCATTGCGGCTCCTTTAGCTACTTTAGCTTTCATCTTATTCTGTGCACTATGAAAGGTATTTATTATTTATGTCAGTATCTAGAATATTGGCATCTGAGCATATGTCAATTACTGTCTTTAACTCTTCCTCTTTTTAACAACAATCTATCTTTTGTCGTGTTCTATTTCATCGCTTTTTAGTATTGTAACGCCTCTTATACACTACTGGCCATCAAAATTGCTACAGCACGAAGATGACGTGCTACAGACGCGAAATTTAACCGACAGGAAGAAGATGCTGTGATATGCAAATGATTAGCTTTTCAGAGTGTTCACACAAGGTTGGCGCCTGTGGCGACATCTACA
The DNA here is from genome assembly GCF_023864345.2 of Schistocerca serialis cubense. Classification (NCBI taxonomy): domain Eukaryota; kingdom Metazoa; phylum Arthropoda; class Insecta; order Orthoptera; family Acrididae; genus Schistocerca; species Schistocerca serialis. The sequence continues at coordinate 441,472,669 of NC_064642.1, read as the reverse complement.
ACTTGCTGATATGAGGAAAGTTTCCAAACGATTTCTCATACACAAACAGCAGTTGACCGGCGATGCCTGGTGAAACGTAGTTGTGATGCCTCGTGTAAGGAGGAGAAATGGGTACCATCATGTTTCCGACTTTGATAAAGGTCGGATTGTAGCCAATCGCGATTGCGGTTTATCGTATCGCGACATTGCTGCTCGCATTGGTCGAGATCCAATGACTGTTAGCAAAATATGGAATCGGTGGGTTCAGGAGGGTAATACGGAACGCCGTGCTGGATCCCAACGGCCTAGTATCACTAGCAGTCGAGATGTCAGGCATCTTATCCGCATGGCTGTAACGGATCGTGCAGCCACGTCTCGATCCCTGAGTCAACAGATGGGGACGTTTGCAAGACAACAACCATCTGCACTAACAGTTCGACGACGTTTGCAGCAGCATGGACTATCATCTCGGAGATCATGGCTGCGGTTACCATTGACGCTCCATCACAGACAGAAGCGCCTGCGATGGTGTACTCAATGACGGACCTGGGTGCACGAATGGCAAAACGTCATTTTTTCGGATGAATCCAGGTTCTGTTTACAGCATCATGATGGTCGTATCCGTGTTTGGCGACATCGCGGTGAACGCACACTGGAAGCGCGTATTCGTCATCGCCATACTGTCGTATCACCCGGCGTGATGTTATGGGGTGCCATTGGTTACACGTCTCGGTCACATCTCGTTCGCACTGACGGCCCTTTGAACAGTGGACGCTACATTTCAGTTGTTACGACCCGTGGCTCTACCCTTCATTGGATCTCTGCAAAAGCCTATATTTCAGCAGGATAATGCGCGATTGCATGTTGCAGGTCCATTTTCTGGATACAGAAAATGTTCGACTGCTGCCCTGGCCAACACATTCTCCAGATTTTTCACCAACTGAGAACGTCTGGACAATGGTGGCCAAGCAACTGGCTCGTCACAATACGCCAGTCACTACTCTTGATGAACTGCTATATCGTGTTGAAGCTGCATGGGCAGCTGTACCTGTACACGCTATCCAAACTCCATTTTACTCAATGCCCAGGCGTATAAGGTCACATGTCAGTTCTAGTATAATATATATTTGTCCAATGAATACCCGTTCATCATCTGCATTTCTTCTTGGTGTAGCAATTTTAATGGCCAGTAGTGTATCTTATAGGCCCATGACAGACTTTATTGATTGTATCCCCCCTTTATTTTACGTTATTCAATTAATCATGGAAGACTTGCGTATGTCTACAGCAGCGTCATCGGGTGAACTTACAACACAAACATCTTGTGGCTACTGTGCGGCGGTTTGTTTTGAACAGCGGTGCTGCTGACGAGATGACTCGTGCATATGCTGTTATTTATATATACTTCACGACGCTGGTGCTGATTTTTCATTTAACATTTGGCGATGCCACTACGGCTGCAGTATATTAGGACATTGTTTTTATAAAACAGATCTGAAGATAGTCATTATAGACCGAAACCGGTAATCAGTACGTAAAGTAAACTAGACGATACGTAAAGGAAATTTATTCTTGAGCTGGGGACTGTAAGTGCCGCCAGCCTCCTGTCACCATAAGCTCTGGGCATGCTTCAAAGACCACTGTATGGCGCGGCAGTGGAACGTTGTGTGTCACAGGGAACAGGGATCTGGGCTTGACTGCTGGGATCGTGAGGATGGTAAAAATCTTTATAAAAAATCCCTCAGTCTCAAGGTGTGCTGCGCGCTGATGAGATGCATGGCTATTGACGTGGAACAGTCCTTAGCGGGCTACCTCTGGGAAATCTGCCGCACCTCAGTTGTATAAGGCTTACCTAGGCACGCGGAGTTCTGTCTAGGTGGATCTCTGGTTCCCTAGCTGCTCGTGGGTTCGTGGGGATGGATCTTGTGAAATCTTCTCTTCCTCCTCCCAGCAGAAAGGGTGGGCAACTGGTAGGTACGAACCCCCAAAAAATGTTATCCCTAGAATTTTAGATAAAAAATATAGGACAATGCATGCGATTAAATCAGATACATTACTTTACAAATACAAAATTAGAATGTGCAAAAACGGAACACTTAACTTAAATATCGCATTTATCTCCACACAAGAGAACTGTGTCTTCGTTATATTTACAGTTTAAATCGTCATTGAAGTATGGAAGTATTTACTTTGCTTTGTGAAACACTTTAATAACTGTGTCAAAGGTTGCATGAGATGTGAGTGCATATCTACTGGCCTTGTGACGTACGCCCATATTTTTCAGGTATGTATTCTTAGTTTACACCAAAAGTCAGTCATACAACTGAGGGTCATACAAAACTACAAAAGCTGTAAAAGTCTACTAGGTATTTACGAAATATGTCTTACTTATTGACTGGGTATCGTCTTCATTTTCAGTTATTTGCTTCCTGAGAGCGTCATTTTTTTTTCTTTCAAGTGATCAGTGTTCTGACTGGTTACAAGCGACCCGAAGTGAATTTCTTTTCTGCGCCATCCTATTCATTTCAGAGTAGCTCATGCACCCTATGACGTCAGTTACTTGCTGGATGTATTCCACTCTCCGCCTTCCTCTACACTTTTTACATTCTACTGTTCCCTCTAGTACCATGGAGGTTATTTTCCTGTGTCTAAGCACATTTCTCTGTGTGTTGCTTTCTTTCTCAATTCTGTGGAGTCATTCTTTGTCGTATAAGTCCACTTAAATATCAACATTATGCTGTAGCACCATATATATAAATGAAAGTCGACTCTATTCTGTTCCGGTTTACCCAGTGTCCGTAATTAACTACCATAGAGTTTTGTACTCGAAACGTACGTTCTCAGAAATTGCTTACTGTATTATAAGGCGTCTGTTCAATACCGGTACATTCCTCTCGGACAGGAATGCCGCCATTGCCTGTACTAGTCTACTTTCTACGTCCTGCTTGCCTGGTACCTCACGGGTTATTTTGTAATTGTTATCGGAATTGCTTAACTTGACCTACTTCGTGACCAACAATTTTGAAGTTAAGATTCTCGCTATTCTCATTTCTGCTACTTCTCACTACTTCGTCTTTTTCGTGCTTACTCTCAGTCCAATTGTGCACCCATTACAGTAATAATTTCATGCAATTAATTATGTAATTCTTCGGTGAAATACTGCAGTCTAAAAGCAGTGATCAGTAGTTCGACCTCCCCCTTTGCGAGTGCACGTTGAGTCTTCAGGTTTTTGAGCCTTTTGTAACAGCTTCTCAATTTCCCATGGGCTGTTGACATCCACGGTTGGACTTCTTATATATCTTAGATGCGTTAATGACCAGCCACCCGGGGTACCCCCAGTTTCATGAAGACCACAGAAGAGGATTCGAAACTTGATGTATTCTGTATGCTTCAAGAATATGATGTGGCTCAACAACTCAGAGGGTTTTGTTATTAATTCCCCAGCACTCACTGAAACTCCTTGGAAGTTTGCAACATATTTTCCAAGATTAGTACTACACAGAGTGCAGACTGTCAACGAAGGTCCGAGTGTACGATTAAGGTTACCAGATATGTGAGTGGCTCGAAGATATCTAAAGTAATTGAACCCAGTACATGATCCTCGGCGGTGAGTGTTCTTCAGGGACAAGAGTATCGTCAGGGGTGCCCCAGGGAAGCGAGATAGGAGCGCTTTCATTCTCGGCATTCATAGATTACCTGACGGACAAAGTGAGCAGTAATTTATACCTGTTTGCTGTTGATACTTTGGTGTACGAGAAGGTGTCCTCGTTTAGTGACTGTAGAGGGAACAATAAGCGTGATAAACCAAATACGAAATGCACGCCTGCTGTTCAATCTATACGTCAAAGAAACAATGAGCGAAATAAAAGAAACGTTCAAGAGTGGGATTAAAATTCAACGTAAAATTATATCAATGATAACATTCGCTGACAGCACTGCTATCCGCCGTCAACGTGAAGAACACTTTCAGGATATGTTGAATGGAATGAACTCATTAGAGAGTACAGAATATAGACTGGGAGTAAATCGAAGGAAGACGAAAGTAATGGGAAGTAGAAGAAATCAGAACAGCGAGAAACTAACATCAAAACCGGTGATCACAAAGTAGTAGAAGTTAAGTACTTCTGCTAAAGCATTCCGTCTTCAGGCCACCGTGTCATCCTCAGTTGAGGATGCGGATAGGAGGGACGTGTGGTCAGCACACCACTCTCCCAATCGTTATGATGGTTTTCTTTGACCGGAGCCGCTACTATTCGGTCGAGTAGCTCCTCAATTGGCACCACGAGGTGAGTGCACCCCGAAAAATGGCAACAGCGCATGGTGGTTGGATGGTCACCCATCCAAGTGCCGGCCACGCCTGACAACGCTTAACTTCGGTGATCTCACGTGAACCGGTGTACACACTGCGGAAAGGCCGTTCCCAAGTACTCTGCTACCTAGGCAGCAAAACAGCCCATGATGGACGTAGCAAGGAGGACGTAAGAAGCGAGACTATCAGTAGCAAAAAGGGCATTCCCGGCCAAGAGAAGTCGGTTAATGTGAAACAAAGGCCTCAATTTTATGAAGAAATTTCTGAGAAGGTACGTTTGGAGCAGAGCTTTGTATGATAGTGAAACATGGACTATGGGAAATCCGGAACGTAAGAGAACCGAAGCACTTGAGATGAGGTACTACAACAAGAGTTAGAAAATTTGGTGGACTGATAAGGTAAGGCGTAGAGGAGGTCCTCTGTAGAACCGGCAAGGAAAGGAATATATGGAAAACACTGACAAGAAGAAGGGAGAGTCTGACAGGACATCTGTTAAGACATCAGGCAATAACTTCCATGGTCTAGAGGGAGCTGCAGACGGTGGAAACTGTGGAGGAAGACAGAGGTTGGAACACATTCAGCAGCCGCGCGGGGTAGCCGCGCGGTCTTAGGGCGTCTGGTCACGGTCCGCGCGGCTCCCCCCGTCGGAGGTTCGAGTCCTCCCTCGGGCATGGTTATGTGTGTTATCCTTAGCGTAAGTTAGTTTAAGTTAGATTAAGTAGTGCGTAACATTAGGGACCGATGACCTCAGCAGTTTGGTCTCATAATACCTTACCACAAACCTCCAATTTCCACGTTCAGCAAATAACTGAGGACGTACGTTGAAATTGCTGCCCTGAGGTGGAAAGGTTGGCACGGGAGAGGAATTCGTGGCGGGCTGCGTCAAACCAATCAGAAAACTGAAGACTAGAAGAAAAATAAACAAATAAATAAAAAAGAATATACGAGATTTCTAGTTGGGTGATGCGTGACAGCCGGCCGAAGTGGCAGTGCGGTTCTAAGCGCTGCAGTCTGGAACCGCGAGACCGCTGCGGTCGCAGGTTCGAATCCTGCCTCGGGCATGGATGTGTGTGATGTCCTTAGGTTAGTTAGGTTTAACTAGTTCTAAGTTCTAGGGGACTAATGACCTGAGACCCATAGTGCTCAGAGCTATTTGAACCATTTTTGATACGTGACAGTTTGTTCTATACGTATAAAAATATAGGCCGGCACTGTTCGAATCAGCATTAATAGTGTGTAGCCACACACAGGCGTAACATCTCAAAACGATATGAGATTGAATGAGAGCGTCAGGTTGGTAGTAGGGAAGTTAAAGGAGACGGCTACACAACGCCACCGCCATCCATTCTAGAGTACTGTTCCAGTGTTTGGGATCCCTACGAGGTGCTTCTTGAACTCAAATGTGAGTCCCTAAACGGAAGACTAGGGTCCTTCCCCAAAGCAGTGTTGCGTAAATTTAGAGAACCGTCATCTGATATCGACTGCAGAACGATTCGGATGCCACCAACGTACATTCCGAGTAAGGATCATGATTATAAAATGGGAGAAATTAGGGTTGATACCGAAGCTTTTAGACAGTCGTTTTGCCCTCCCACTATTTGCGAGTGGAACAGTAAAAGAAGTGACTGGTACTGGTACAAGGTACGATCCGCCGTGCACCTTACGTTGGTTTTGCGGAGTGGTTGTAGATGTAGGTGTAGACGAGAGGCAGGGATGGGCAGCAGCCTAGAGCAGGGCCGTGACACACGCGGCGACTGATCTGCGTCGACCACGAGCTGTCTGTGACGCGCGGGACGGCGCTGCTCGGCTGCCTCTGCCACGGTGCTCGCCACGCACAGGCGCCGCACGCGCCGTTACGCGTGCACGCACCCGCACCGCGTTGCTCTGCTCCGCGCAGCCTCTGACGGCAAAGCGGCCGCGAATTCCGCAGGCCTGCAGACATAGCCGCGCCGCGCGCTAATCACCAGACCGTCAGCGCCCCGGCTGACGATCCACCCGCCCTGCCGTGTCTACTAATAACACTAGAGCGACGCGCCACGCACAGACAAATCTAAAACACGATCGTGCCGAGCCCGTACTATCTTGGAGCTGTGGAGCCACTATTCAGCAAAACATATCAACAGAAACGGAGTCTGTCCAAAAAATCCCGGAACATTCTTCGTTTCGCGTCTAGGTTGTGTTGGAGCGAAATGCGGTTGGCATCCTTGCACACGCGTGTTTGTAATATACAACTGCCGGAAGATTCATTGTTGCATGTCTGATACTGTTCAGTGCTGTATCGAGTAGAGCGTTGTGTCAAACAGTTACCGAATTTCGAGATGGCAGAGTTATTGGTGTAACGCGTCTGCATTAAATCTTTCGTGAAACGAAAGAAAAGCTTCACAGAGACCACCAAATAATGCAGGAAGCCTAAGGTGATAATTGTTTAAGCCGTACTAAGTGTTACGAATGGTTAACACTATTTACACTACTGGCCATTAAAATTGCTACAACAATAAGAAACGCAGATGATAAACGGGTATTCGTTGGGCAAATATATTATACTAGAACTGATATGTGATTACATTTTCACGCAATTTGGGTGCATAGATCCTGAGAAATCAGTACCTAGACCAACCACCACTGGCCGTAATAACGGCCATGATACGCCTGGGGATTGAGTCGAACAGAACTTGAGTGGCGTGTACAGGTACAGCTGTCCATGTAGCTTCAACACGATACCACAATTCATCAAGAGTAGTGACTGGCGTATTGTGACGAGCCAGTTGCTAGGCCACCATTGACCAGACGTTTTCAATTGGTGAGAGATCTGGAGAATGTGTTGGCCAGGGCAGCAGTCGAATACTTTCTGTATTCAGAAAGGCCCGTACAGGACCTGCAACATGCGGTCGTGCATTATCCTGCTGAAATGTAGTGTTTCGCAGGGATCGAATGAAGGGTAGAGCCACGGGTCATAGCATATCTGAAATGTAACGTCCATTGTTCAAAGTGCCGTCAATGCGAGCAAGAGGTGACTGAGACGCGTAACCAATGGCACCCCATACCATCACGCCGGGTGATGGTGTACTCAACGACGAACCTGGCTGTACGAATGGCAAAACATCGTTTATTCGGATGAATCCAGATTCTATTTACAGCATCATGATGGTCGCATCCGTGTTTGGCGACATCGCGGTGAACGCACATTGGAAGCGTGTATTCGTCATCGCCATACTGGCGTATCACCCAGCGTGATGGTGTAGGGTGCCATTAGTTACACGTCTCGGTCACCTCTTGTTCGCATTGATGGCTCTTTGAACAAACTGGGGGCGCTCCACTTAAGTAATTCGGATCTTCTAGTGAGTTTTGATGTAGTTTCCGCCGGCTGGAGTGGCCGAGCGGTTCTAGGCGCTATAGTCTGGGGCCGCGCGACCGCTACGGTCGCAGTTTGAATCCTGCCTCGGGCATGGGTGTGCGTGATGTCCTTAGGTTAGTTAGATTTAAGTAGTTCTAAGTTCTAGGGGACTGATGACCTCAGAAGTTAAGTCCCATAGTGCTCAGAGCCATTTGATGTAGTTTCCCTTTTCACAAAAGTACCTCTTGCGGATTCCTTGATTCTAATTGGTCTACAGTTTGAATCGGACCTTTTTTCGACATACTCTTTCCTCAACTTATTTTATGTGCAATCAGGAATATTTTGAAGAGTCCGACGGTGTCGCCATGGGTAGCCCTCTGTCTCCTCTGGTGGCTAACTTTTTTATCGAGGATAGAGCACTTGAATCAGCGGTCTGTAAACCAACTGTTTTTTGAAGATACGTCGATGACACTTTCATAGTATGGCCCCACTGACAAGAAAAGTTAATGCAGTTTTTTCATCATCTCAACTCCATCCAAGAGAATATTCAATCTACTATGGAACTAGAGAAAGATGGCTGCCTTCCATTCGGGGACATTCTGTCTATCGTAAGCCCACGCACACTGATTTGTATTTGTATTCTTCATGTTGCCATCACCTAACCCAGACCATGACTGTACTTAAAACCCTTGTACACAGGGTACACACGGTGTCGGATGCTGAGAATTTGCCTGAGTAACTGGCACGTTTGAGGACGGTGTTCAAAGGCTACGGGCACTGGACCCGGCAAATTAACAGGGCCTTCTTAACTAGAGCCAGGAACCGGGAAGTGGTAAAGAGGCGAACGCGCCAGCCAAGTCCATAGCTTTTCATCCCTTTATCGGAAATATCTCCTTCAGGGTAGGAAGGATTCTTAATAATTTTCATGTGAAAGTGGTTTTCCGTCCACCTTCTAAGATATCGAATTTGCTGGGATCGGTGAAGGATGATTTGTTACTGCGGAAGCCGGGAACTTACAAAATACCGTGTCGATGTGGTATGGCCTATATAGGAGAGACAACGCGTACAGTGGAAGAGCGTTGTACAGAACATCAATGTTGCACTCGCCTACTGCAACCCAGTAACTCTGCAACTGCGGAACATTGTATTTCTAACGGACATTCAATGGAGTACGACAAAACTTCGATTTTTCCCACTGCAACAACTTTTTGGGATTCCATTATCAAAGAATCAGTTGAAATACGCATTGCGGGAAATCTAATGAACCGTGACAGTGGTTACCAATTGAATAACGCATGGAATCCCGTCATCTCTGAAATTTGCTCGAGACGAAGACGCCAGAAGACTTCGATAGCTGCAGCCAGTGACAATATCGACGGCAGCTGAGTACTGCAGTTCCACCAGCGAGGGCGCTGCCTCCGGGCGGTGTGGCCCTTCTGTCTCCGCGACTGCAAACATGCGCGGCAGTACTATCAGTGCACTATATAAGCTGGAGCGGGGAACGTCTTCGTCAGTCCTCGTTCGGCTCACCTGAAGATGGCTGGCAGGTGTCCAGCCGAAATATCGTGCAATGAAGTTTACGACGACCGGTTGCATGCCCGAAATCTTTTTGAACAAGTTGAACCGTGATTTATTTTCAAAGAATATTCTTAAGAATTTATTTTATTCACTAGCGATTCATCAAGAACATTAACACATTTAATCACACTATGTAAGCATGGAAGTAGTTGCCAGCGAGTAACTGATGAAATCATAACCAAATTCCTTTTAACAAATGAGAATTTTATTCACTTTAATAGTGCCTAAAAGCATTTTTTAAAAGAACCGTATTTAAAATTATAATCAGAAAGCACCCTCTAAATATCAAAGTTACAATTTATTCAGAGGCAGAAAGAAACAAGTTTTGACTTTATGAGCTTTCGGGCAGAGAACCTTCCCGCTCTCTTTTGACACGGCCGTAGTTACGACTGCTCACAACAGCCTCTGAAAGACTACACTGGTACAAATCTGCAACATACCAGATAACTTTAAACTAAGAGTTTTAACAATTCACACAAGCACACAAACTATGCACTACCCATAGGAGGGACGGAAATGGTACAAAACACTAACAATTAAAATATTAACCTTGCTACCGAAGGTGCAACTTGATTTTAACCTTCCCCCGGGTGGGCAAATGGAGAGGAATGGTGGGACGGCTCCAAAGCAAAACGGCTGGTGACCTCACCAAGAAAACAAGTAGAATTTAACAAGAGTAAATCAAACAAGATATCACCAATCACTTAACTTCTAATAAACTGCGATTTCTAGAGAAGACCAGGTGCAGCAACCCCAAATCGCTCTCCCGAACCGTCCGCTGCCAGCCGCTTCAACGGACGCAGGAAGCCGTGGTGATCTCCCGTCTCACGGCGTCGCAGCTCGCACCGGCCAGACTGATGTCGTGGGTTGACTCCTGTTGCTCTCGTGTCGACCGCGAAGTCACTACCCCTCGCTGTACGCCGCGGCCCACTGGACTCACGTGGCGACCTCACATGTGCCGACGCTCAAGACGGACAAGTCATCTTTTGTCTCAGTGAGCGACCGACCAACCGATCGGACCAACCGCCATCGACCATTTCCTGAGCAAACTCGAGCAGACTGGCGGCCTAACGCGCAGACTCAGATGCAGGAACTAAGCCCCGACCGGACGACCACTCGCTGAGTCCTCTTACTGGCGGAGTGGAAAGACTCATTTTGCCGGCTTTAAAGGTAGATCCGAACGATAGACATACTAGTACTCCGAACGACAGACAGACACTAACAAATGCGGACGAGGGACAGACTAGCAAGCTGGGGACGAGAGACTGACCCAGACTGACCCACTGGCGAGCTCATAGCCCCTCTTAAATGCACGTGAACAGGCAACATTTCCCCTTTCCCACGAGAGGGAGACACCAAAGCTGCGATTGCCACAGCGGCGCCATCGCCAGAAACGGAGGGCGACTGCTTCACACTACGTGCTGTGGCGCGCTCTTCAAAACAGCAATTTTTACCACGGCTCACAAGTGTTATAATTGTCTAATAACTATTGTACATGATACACCACGGCGATCATTAAACCTGTAAATCACGGATTTCAATTAATCTTAGGTACATTGTAAGTGCGCCCGTCCGGAGTACCTTTCTAGCGGCTTTTCGAGCTACGGTCCCAAATTTCCCAGTTTTATGTGCGGTAGTTATGCCCATAACATTAGTCTTATTTCGAAGGAAAAAGCGTAGTGGAGTGGCTAACCGTCGAGTCTACCATGTTGGCGGAACAGATTTAAATCCTGCCTGTGTACAGTCTTTTTTCTTTCAATTTCATTGTACACATATCATCAGACAGTGAGAGTCATGTAAAACTATTTAGAAATCACACCACCCAAATGTACCCCACTTTGCCAAACCTGTGATATTTATTTTTAGAGGCAGGTTAAAATTTTCACGAACGAAAATCAAAATGGTCCCAACTTATTCAGGACTTATACAGAAATCTCCGAGAGTAGATTCCATATAAAAACGTTCTTTAAATAAGCATCAATTTAGGTGCATCTGCTTTCACAGGAATGTTCATATACGCTTTATTCGCATGGAAGTTATCGAAGCATCTTCTTTGAATTTAAATGAACTGTCTTTTCTGGCATCTCTTCTGAAAAATACGTGTTTCTGTGGGGCAGCAGCTTTCATTAAGTGTGCGTGGCACTCTACGAATTTGTGTTTCGGTTGCTTCTACGATAAGTACAACCCGGAATTCTCTTGTAGCACAGCAAGCGGTGCTTGCGATAACAACTATGTCGATTCCGTAATCCATTCTGTAACAGATTATGCTTATTCATTACGGATTTTTGGAACTTATTTACATTCTGTAACAATCGGAGTGTACATTTGAATGAACTTTGCTGTAATAATTAAGGTATTTAAGAAATACCTACAGCGAAAACATTTTTGAATAATTTTGCCTGACTTATTTATTGAAACAGTGTACAACGAAATTGAAGAAGAAAAAAACCACACGGGCACGATTTGAATCCATTCCGCCTGTGAGGTAGCCGTAAACCTTGCCGCTGAGCTACGCTTGTTTTTTCGGAACATCATTAACTTCACAGGAATATGAGTTATGCATAAAGCTATGGATCTGTCAACATTCGTAATATATATCTCATACGGTGAATCGAACCAGATAACGTAGTTAGCACTTGATGTTCGTCGTTGTTCAATACGGCTCACACAAATGCATGTCTTTCTGAATTTTGGTAATAATATTACCCTGTCACTTGCCTCTGATATATATTTTTTTGCATATTGTCGAAATTGCTCTTAAGATCTCTTTTGCGGAATGTATATGAAATTGAGCTATTGAATTGAGTTAGGTCCGCTTTTATAGATCACGTAGTTGAAAAAGTTACCATAGAGAGACCTAACCACGTTATTCTTTTGGTTATAGCATTCGGTGTCATTATTTCATCAGTTGCTATATATCTCCCATCATTTCTCCTTGCGAATGCTTCCTGCCCCTTTATACGATGCCGTACAATACTGTAACCATTACAAGTAAAGCGACGTGTTAAAATGTCCACTAATCCACACTCATGACACACGTTCGGAGTAGACAAAATTTCATTACGTTCTCAGACCCAGGTTTACCGTAGTTCTGTTGGCAGACCTTTTCCCGATGTTCTCTGAATCTTTGTCGGTTTTTTTTCCCTTTATTCTGTTTTTAACTTTAGTTCTTGCTAGAAGAACGATGCCTTGTTGATGTTGCTTTTATTTCTAGACAATCTATGAATGTAGCTTACTTCGAAAAAATTAATTCTGATTTGTTATAGTTTAAAATTTATTCTTACAACATCTATAGGCTGACAAATAACGCCAAAGACTTTTTTCGGATGTTCATGAGTCCTAAGCCACTTTCATCATACCTCAAGGACGCAGCAATCCCATGCATATGAGTCGGCAAACAGCTCTTGTAATGTTCTTAGTAATACTCAAGACTATCACAGCAACTGGTGTAGATAAAATGCTTTTGGAAGTAAAATGCAGTTGATCATCTATACTGTCTTCTCCACACCTAAAGGATAGTGTATCAGCAGACATAATAGATCCATCTCCTTTCCATACAAGTTCGCAAACAATTCTTTTAATGTTCTTAGTAATTCCGGAGGGTACGCGTAGGCACTGACCTAAACAGAATGCTTTCAAACGTATAGTGCAGTTGATCAGCTCTAATGTCTGTATTTCATTCAAATCTCTATTTCTGTGTCCCCTTACTATCTCTTTAAGTTTGCCAAGCATCAATTCTCAGCCGGCCGCGGTGGCCGAGCGGTTCTAGGCGCTTCAGTCCGGAACCGCGAGACTGCTACGGTCGCAGGTTCGAGTCCTGCCTCGGGCACGGATGTGTGTGATGTCTTTAGGTTGGTTAGGTTTAAGTAGTTCTGTTCTAGGGGACTGATGACCTCAGATGTTAAATCCCGTAGTGCTCAGAGCCATTTGAGCTATTAATTCTCAGTTTGCTGCAGCCGTTCTGAGAGAAAACTAATTAAAGCTTACTCCCAATGGTTGGTGCACCCCTATGAGTCGTCCGCGTAAACAGTTGCCATCTTTTTTGTGGTCATGATCTTAGGCCCCTCCACTTCACTGTTGAGACATACAGTATAACAACATGGAGAGCGAACTGTCCTTTTGATTTCCATGTCTTTAGTGCAATGAAAATTGACGATTATTTGACCTTTTATTCCTTGACTATATTCCGTAGTGAGTTTAGAAACTGATCATTAGATCCCATTTTCTCCAGACTCTTAAAAAGCAGCAGTGATTCACTCAATCGAGCGTCTTGGCGAAAATCGATAAAGGCCAAGCACAATTTAGCTTTAGTCGTTGACGGTTTTTAGGATGCTAGATTCAGACAGGCCTGTTAAATCACCATTCGGCTACGGAGGTGATCGTCATAAGCACGTGGCATAGTATTTTGTGAGATGTAGAGCTGAGCATTCGACTTCGTTATGAAGGACGACATGCTGTTCCCTCACTGAACAGAAACATGCTGGATTGTTTTAGCTGTACCTTAAATCTAAACAAAGCCTTTCGTAAATTTTCAGAGGATTCTAGAATAGTCTAAAGCCGTCGTTGAAACTTTGTTAACTTTTCGCTCTATGACTCATGACGAGTTAAGTCATCCGTGTCGCTCATCATTATACTTGTTTTACATAAACGTCTTCCTTCTCCACTTTCATTCACCTCTAGTTACAGGCTTGTGTTATCTTCCCACAGCGAACCTCCACTTCTGAAACAAAGTTCCGATTAGAAATAAGACTTAGTAAATGAGCGTTTCGAAACTGATCCTTTCTTATCGCCTAACTGTTGAGGACAACGACGTGTCATGTAATTTTTTGTTGTTTCTTAACAACCACTGCGCAGTCTCCATTATGCGATGAAACACCCATATTATGACCGATGCCAATGTCTAGTAACTTAGTGTTACATTATCTTTCTGTGAATCGACCCCTTTGGAAGGGAAAATTAAAAAAAAATATAGTCTTGATGGTCACGAAGAAATCAACCATACAGCACCCCATGGCCAAGTGTCCATTTGGCCGCTTCGAAGTGGACGCCTGTGTTGTTGGTTGAGTATATAGAAAAGAAAATTGAGGATATTTTTAGATGACGATCAGTTTGACCTTAGGAAAGGTAAAGATACCAGAGAGGCAGTTCCGACATTGCGCCTGATAATGAAAGAAAGACTGAAGAAAATCAAGAGACGTTCATAGGACGTGGAAAAAGGGTTCGACATTGTCAAATGTTGCACGATCTTCGAAAGCCACAGAAAAATAGGGTTAAGTTACAGTGAAAGAGGGGTAATGTGCAATATGTGCAAGAACCGAAAGGGAACAGTAAAACTGAACCACAAAGAACGAAGTGCTCGAATTAAAAAGGGTGTAATACAGGGATGTAGCCTTCCGCACCTAATGTTGAATCTGTAAATAGAAGTAGGAATAAAGGAAATAAAAGAAAGCCTCGAGACTGGAATTAAAATTGAGGGTGAAAGGATATCAATCATAAGATCTGGTGATGACTTTGCTATCCTCAGTAAAAGTCAAGAAGAATTACAGGATCTGTTGAATGGACGGAACAGCCTGGTGAGCACAGAATGCGGATTGACAGTAAAGAAAGACGAAAATATTGACTAACAGCAGAAACTACAACAGCGAGAATTGAGTTCAAAATGGTTGAAATGGCTCGAAGCACTATGGGACTTAACATCTGAGGTCATCACTCACATAGAACTTAGAACTACTTAAACCTAAATAACCTAAGGACATCACACACATCCTTGCCCGAGGCAGGATTCGAACCTGCAACCGTAACAGCAGCGCGGTTCCAGAATGAAGGGCGTAGAACCGCTCGGCCGAGAATTGGGGATCACGAGATAGACGAAATTAAGAAATACCGCTATCAAGGCAGCAAATTGGCCCGTGACGGACGGAGGACATAAAAAGCGGCTAGCACTGGCAAAATGGGCATTCCTGTCCTAGGGAAGCTTGTTACTATCAAACATGGGCCTTAATTTGAGGAACAAATTTCTAAGAAGGTACGCTGGGAGTACATAATTATACGTTAGTAAACCATGGACTGTGGGAAAACCGGAAAGGATGTTAATCGAAGCATTTAAATGTCTTGCTATAAAAAAATGTTCAAAAGTAGGTGGACTGACAAGGAACGAGGAAGTTCTCTGCAAAATAGGAGAGAAAAGTAATATATGGAAATGACTGATAAGAAGAGGATACAGGATGATAGGACATCTGTTCAGTCATCAAGGTGTAACTTCCATGGCACTAGAGGGAGCTGTAGAGAGTAAATATAACCGGAGAAGACAGAGATTGGAGTACACCAGTAAACAACTGAGGATGTAGGTTTCAAATGCTACTCTGAGATGAAAAGTTTGACACAGGAAAAGAACTCGTTGTTGATCATAGAATTAAGGCTTTCACGACCATGACATAGCTGCTGGTAAGCCTTTCGGGATGTGAGGTCGTGGTCCAAGAAATTATTCCGTTCCTGACGTTTCGTTCAGGAGTGCACTGAACATCTTCAGAGTCGCTCTTCCGCTGATTCTTGCCGCTGACTGGTTGGACGTCCGAGAACGACATACATACTGTAGGAAAGGGGGCGTGGTCGAAGTTTCACGTGATGAGCAGAAATAATCCATGTCAAAGATAAAACTTAACTGTCGATTGTCGTCTTGTCAAACATAAAATTATCTAGCGATTCTAATGAGCTAAGTTTTATTGCCACCTATTTTCTATTAAAATTATCCTGATGCTTATAAATTTCAAGGGCTTCTCTACATAGTCGTGGATAATATTTTGACGTTGTAGATAAAACCTGTTTCAGATAACTTCACTTCGTGGTTTCTTAACTGAAGAGCATTCTCTGCTACAGCTGATGTCCCTATTTCTCCTAGTCGATAAAGACTTTTGTGCTCTTTTAGCCGTGTATTTACACTCTTCTTGGTAGTTCCAATATAAACTTTACCTCATTTACATGGAATTTAGTATACACCACATGTCGACAGAGGAGGGCTTTTATCCTTCACTAATCGGACTACCTGACTTATTTTCTTTGCTGGTCTAAAGACCGGTCAGATATGAAGTTTCTGAGTGTAATCTTACCGACCTGATGCATTACTTTTTAAATAAAAGGGAGGGAACCTATTTTTCTGTTTCATCCTTGTCCTTCGGTCTTCTGTTCCTTGGTCACAAAATTCTCTATACCCCTTTCCCTGAGTAGCCATTTTCTCGAAGGCCTGCTTCAAATGCTTTATTTCAGCATACAGCTGTTCGGATGTGCATAACCGCTCGGCTCCATCGACAAGACTTTTAATGACACCTCTCTTCTGTTGTGAATGGTGATCGGAATTTTTATGCAAATATCTGTCGGTATCTGTTTCTTTTCCGAAAACTTTATGTTCCAAACCTCCATTGCATCGTCTCATAACTATAACATCCAAGAAAGATATTCCATTACCATTTTCTATTCCCATTGAGAAGTTGATTTTTGGACTAATTTTATTTGGATGATCAAAGAATTCGTCCATAGCATTTCTACCATGAGGCCAAACCACAGATGTGTCATCTACAAATCGATACTATCGAGATGGTTTCTTATTTGCTTTGTCCAGAGCCGATTGTTTGAATTTCTCCATATAGAAATTGGCGATCGCAGGAGCTAATGGGTAACCCACTGCTACACCGTGAAGTTGCTCTGTATTCATAACAACAGTAGCATTCCCTTTATCAGCAGGAAGAACCACTATCATTTCATCTGCATTTAAATCTCTGAGAGCCTTCCTCTCCTCTTTTGTTAAATTGCTTTCCAAAGGTTTACTGTGGCATAAGACCCTGCTGGTTTCGATTCGAATTGCATTTGCAGAGGTGTCATTAACATAGTTGTCGATAGAGCCGAGCGGATATGCACATCAGAACGCCTGGACGCTGCAATAAAACATTTGAATCAGGCTTTCGAGAAAAATGGTTACTCAGGGAAAGAGGTAAACAGAATTTTGCAACCAAGGAACAGAAAATCGAAGGACATGGATGAACCACAACGACGGAAAAATACAGATTTTCTCCCATTTATTTTAAAAGTAGCGGATCAGACCAGTTAGATTTTACAGAAACATGACATCAGACCAGTCTTTAGACCAACAAAGAAAATAGGTCAAGTACTCCGATCAGTGAAGGATAAACGCCCTCCTATGTCGACATGTATTGTATACAAAATTCCATGTACGTGTGGTAAATTTTATATTGGAACTACGAAGAAGAGCGTAAATACAAGGCTAAAAGAGCATAAAAGTCTTTGCCGACTAGGAAAAATACAGACATGAGTCTGTAGCAGAGCATGCTCTTCAGAAAGGAAATCACGAAGTGAAGTTTTCTGTAAGATAAATTTTATCGAAAAATTCAAATTATTGTCCACGACTATTTAGAGAAGCAATTGGAATTTATAAGCATCAGGATAATTTTAATAGAAAAGAGGAGGCAATGAAACTTACTGACATATGGACAGTAGCTCTGCAGAATCGCTAGACAATTTTGTCTTTGACAAGACGACAATCGAGAGTCAAGTTTTATCTTTGACTAGGATTCTCTCTTCTCATCACGTGCTACTTCGACCACGTCCCCTTTCCTACAGTATATATGTCGCTCTTGGACAGCCGACCAGTCTTCTCCTTCACCCCCCTCATCGCCCCTATCTAAATCTCGTTTACCATGGCGCAGCAACATTGCAGGATGCTTTACCATAATGTCTGCTCCCTACCCACCCACAAACTCCTCTTCCTCCACATCCTCCATCGACACCACGTGGATGCCTTCATCCTAAATGAAACCTTTCTTCAACCTCATTTCTCCATCTCCACAGCTTCTTATACCCTCCACTGCACCAATAACCCGTACCCCGTGGTACGTGGTGGGGCTGATATCGGTCACCTCAAGGACCTCCATGTTCGACTCCAACCTCAACAATCCTGCTGAGCATCTCACCCTCAGCCTCTTTTTCCCCACCCTTACCATCGTATGTGCGACCATCTGTATCCACCCTCGTACCCCCATCTAATACGATTTCCTGGCGCACATTGATCTCACCTTCTCCACGTACGTGATTGGCACAGACCTCAGCATCCACAGCCATCCTCCTGCCGAGCTCCAGAAGTGTCATCAACTTATCACAGCCCTCCAGGACGACGTCGTTCCCCTCCCCCGACATATCCAAGCCGAATCCAACACCATTCCCTACGTGATTCTAGCCTCTCCCAACCTCCTTTGGCGCATCATGGTGGATGTCTTTGACAGAATTGGCAGTGACCGTGTCCCATCCTCCTCACTATCTCTGATGGTCGCCATCCCCACCCCGTTCCACACTCTGACGTTCTTTCTAAACTTGTCCATGACTACTCCCATGCCAACTGGGATGTCTACTAAGACTCCATACACACCCAGGTCGAACGCCATGACCCTACCCACCAATCTCCTGATGACATCTCCAGTACTGCTGCCTTCCTCAGTCAGACCTTGTCTGACACTGTCGCCACCCATATCCCTACCAAAGCCATCCACCCTCACCACCCAGCCCTGCCCCCACAGGCAGCCCACCTTCGTGAATCCCGTCACCTCTACCGATCCTTCCTCCACACTCGTGGCCGGGACACACTCACATGCCACTGGCAGTTACAATGACACATCCGCAACCTGCTTACTGTGAAGAAACGCCATGGATGGCGACAGACAAGCACACAACTAAACACCACACTCCCAATAAACTCTTCCAAGTATTGATCTGCTTTTCACTGCCTTGCTGGGAACTGCCCTACCCCACAGTACCTTCTCCTCCTTGATGACCATCGCTTTCCTGACAACCTCATAACGACAACAACTTTGCCTCACACCTATCTGATGTCTTTTCCATTCCAGATGATCCCCAATTTGATTATTCCCTCTTCCCCAATGTCCTTGAATGTACTGATACCTCCACTCCTTCCCTTGCTCCTAGCTTCCAGTACTTGGGCCACACACCACCATCATGACTTAATACTACCATCACTACACAGGACATCAGCCTCACACTCCACATTAAACACTGATTCCAGCTACGACCACTTTACCTACCGCCATCTCAAACACTGCCTTCCCTCCTTTCTTGCAGTCCTTGCCGCCCTGTACAATGTAATCCTCCAATATCCTGATGTTTCCTGATTTAGGTATTCCGTGATTTCCCTAAATCACTCCAGGCAAATGCCAGGATGGTTCCTCTGAAAGGGCACGGCCGACTTCCTTCCCCATCATTCCCTAATCTGACGAGACCGATGACCACGCTGTCTGGTCTCCTTCCCCAAAACCAACCACCCAACCAACCAATCCTGATGTTCTCCAAGCCTATCAAGCCTCCATTTGATGCCTCTTCCTATAGCCCTTGGTGTTCAGCAAGCTCTTGGAATCCATCCATACCCGGCACATCCATCACCACCTCCACCACCACTACCTCCTCCCCAACACCCAATGCGGCTTTCGACCTTCCTTCTCTGCTGATGATCAGCTCCTAGGCCTCACTCCTCTCCCTGCAGCTTAACTCCTATCAGTCCACCATTCTTGTCTCTCTAGATCTCAAAATGGCCTACGACCAGGTATGGCATCCCATTCTCCTGTTTAAACTCCTTACCTATGCCCTTCCTATCATCTATGTCCATCTGATTGCCTTCTTCTTCTCCCACCACCCCTCCTACATTACCATCCATAACGCCGATTCCTGGACCTTCTACACCTCTGTGGATTTGCTCCAGGGCTCTGTCCTCTCCCATATCCTCTAACTCCTGTACACAGCAGATATGAGACAACCCCACGCCCTTTTCAATCCACCTCCTGCAGTATGCTGATGACACAGCCTTCCTTGCCCTCACTCCTATCCTTCAACAGGCCGAACGCCTCCTCCAGAATTACCTTGACCATTTTGCCACATGGTGTAAGCAGTGACTCCTCAAAACCAATCCTTCCAAGACCTAGGCAAACATCGTAGGTCATACCACTCACTCCTTCTGGATTCTTGATTTTCCCATCCGCACTCGTCCTGTCCGCCTCCCCCCACCCTAACCTACCTTCGACTCACCAATGACCATCACCTCACATGGATCCCTCATGTCTGCTCTATCCAATCCAAAGCCCACAACTGCATCCATCCCCTTAAATTCCTATCTGGCCAGACATCCACATCTACAAATTCTTAATCCGTCCCAACCTGTATTATGTCAGTCCTGCCTGTATATCTGCACTCCCCTCCAAATTCAAAATGTCACTCCAGATCCTTGAGCGCCATGCACTCCCCTCACCTTCTGTATACGCCTCCCATCCCCCTTGCAGATCCTCTATGAGCTGATTCCTCTGCCCTATCTGCTCCTTTTCCTCAAACATGACCGCAATCCCTACACCTTCTGCCGACTTGATCCCCCTCATCCCCTGTTTGGTCCTCTCCTCTCCAAACCCTGCCAGCTGAAGATGTCCAGCACAGTCCTGCACGAAACGTCAGGAACGGAAGAGTTTCTTAGACCACGACCCCTCATTCCGAAATATTTACCAGCAGCTAACTCGTTGTTGGCCGCATCAAACCAATCACACTGTTCACAAGATTGGCGATAAAATATTTCAGAATTTTTAACGTCTGTGATGGT
The DNA here is from genome assembly GCF_023864345.2 of Schistocerca serialis cubense. Taxonomy (NCBI): domain Eukaryota; kingdom Metazoa; phylum Arthropoda; class Insecta; order Orthoptera; family Acrididae; genus Schistocerca; species Schistocerca serialis. Next base: position 441,451,813 of record NC_064642.1, on the reverse strand, counting down.
CACGAAAGCACTTTAGCTGCGCTTAGTCGTGACACCATGGACGAATATTGTTGCTTTTACATGAGCAATGATCATGAGGGATATGTTCGGAGGTTTCTTATCACTGCATTAAACGGAAGTAGATATACGTGCTCAGTCATTTGTAAGATCGTTGAATCTGCAGTTTCGCTGCAAACGTGTCCTTTATCGAGCACTATATCGTCTTCATTTTGCGTTACTCATTGATATGGGATCTACCGACCGGTTAAAGACCTAGCATTGCTTCTCTGAATTCGTTCGAAGCCTGATGTCATGCTTATTTGATACTGACTCCAACCACTGAAACAATACAATTATTCTTACTATTGTCTCCTACGCGATTTCCTTTACTGAGGCACCAATCACTGCTTTACTGGGAACTGCCCTATCCCACAATACTTTCTCCTCCTTGATGACCATCGCCTTCCAATAAATCTACGTCTCCTTTGATTCACCTTCCCTAACACTGATTTCACGTGGACGTTCCATTTCATATTGTGTATTTCAAAAAATGGTTCAAATGGCTCGGAGCACTATGCGACTTAACTTCTGAGGTCATCAGTCGCCTAGAACTTAGAACTAATTAAACCTAACTAACCTAAGGACATCACGCACATCCATGCCCGAGGCAGGATTCGAACCTGCGACCGTTGCGGTCGCTCGGTTCCGGACTGTAGCGCCCAGAACCGCACGGCCACTCCGGCCGGCCTATTGTGTATTTGTATCAGCGATAAATACTTACACGATGTATTTTATGATTTTAAAATCCTTTTTACTCTACATCTGCCCCTATGTCTGCACTTTTCCAGCTACATTATGGTGTATGGTGGAGGGTGCCTAGTGTATTACGACAACTTCTCCTCTTTCCTGTTCGCGTCGTGAATGGTCCACATATCTTCATGACATAGCTAGGAAGGAGCAATATATCGGTCGACTCTGAAAGCTACTACCGTCTTCCAAAGCGTTACTAAATGTTCAGTTAAAGTTTTGCAACAAGTTTACCTTGATTTTTTTCCAAGTTTTAAATATGGTTCTGTGATAACGTAATTTGATTTGTAAGTTCTACCTACGATTGTAGTACGTTCGCAACCCCACTTTAAACACCTAACAAGCAATAACGAAAACCGTCCTGAAGAGACTGAGGTGATGATGAATTTGCTCCGAACTGCCTATGTCAGCAATCTTTGACTCGGCGACTTAAGTGATAGATGTAAATACTGCGAAAGACAGCAGGATAACGTACGGAGAAGCTTGAGGAATGAATTTTTTAGTATGACGAAATAATAATTTGTGGCCCAGATACTATTTGGAAACATTATATTGGTGCATACATGTAAGGCATGACAAGACATGTTGTTGTGCAATAGTGAGATTCTAATTCTCACCAATACTGCGCATGATAGATAACCCTATTTATGTCTTTACGAGGTTTTTTCAATACCACGTATATATCAGTGAAATATTGGTACCTGATCAAAAAGATTACCGTAAAAACATTACTCATTTCAGTAGTGGAGAGAAATGGCCTATTTATCATCGGTCACAGATGTGGTTGTCCCAAGCGGATATATCCAACTACTGGCCCACGTGCTCTTGATCTCATAACAAAGAACTGCAAGTTTACGCCATTATTTCAAGAAACACACATCATGCGAATGTATATTCTTTTTTCTAACATAATACAAAAGTAACACTATCAACAAGAAAAAAAGGTGTTGCCCTCGAAAAGCACCGATTAAGCCAACAGCATGCAGCGATCTCACCAAAGGAGTTGAAAAAAGATATTGAAAATGAAAATCTGCATCGTCCTTCACCACAACCAAAATCAGAACATCCTTACACTTGTGAGTTCCGGCCTCATAGTGGCTTTCTATTCAGACCATGTTGTTTTCATTCGATTGGTAAGATTGGCTCGTACTAGCCAGAAACTTTGAGTTCACGAGACTACCCAACGATATTTGCATGAGCCGGTCCAAGTAATGCTACCAGAATGCCATAGCTACATTGGTGCAACAATTGATGAAAAACGCGCGATGCGCTTGCGCACTCAGTCGATAGGAGTCGCTTCGAGGAGCCTTGCTGGCAGCCGACGCCTATCATTCCGTCAAGGATCGTACGCTTTGGGACTGTTTACAGTAAATCACATCCTGCTGCACAATACCTCTCTGGCAGAGTCTTCCACTGGTGTTGGCTGAGCATCTTCGTGAAACTTATTAAATGAAGCTGTAACGAAACGCTCTTCTTTAGATGTTCTCCATTACCTCTTTCAATCCTATCTGGTACGAATTCAAAATGGACGAGCAACATTCAAGAAATGGTAGAACGAGAGTTTTGGTACGTATCTGCTTTGTGCGTAGACAACACTTCCTGCCAATTCTTACACCGTATATGGCATCTGCATTACCTGCCATTAGTTTCATGTGGTTATTCCAATTTAAATCACTGGGTACCCATTCTCACAGATATTTTATAGTGACCTATTACATGTTTGCAGAACAATCACTGGAAGCACATAATAATTCTTTTCTTTTTGCCCGTATGAGAAATACGATACATTTGTGTAGAGGGTCAATTGTCAATCACTGCAGTAAGTTTCGATCCTCTGCAGGTATTCCTGCCGGTTTATACAACAACATCGTTAGCGAGAAACCTTGTGGAACTTGCGATGTTATCCACTAAGTCATTTATGGAATTGTGAAAAGTAGTGGTCTTGTAGTACTCGCTTGGAGTACGCCTGAAAGTGTTGTAAATTCGAATATTATGGAATACCACTTACGTTTGAAGCTGTACGTCCTACTTGATCTCAATCTTACGCCTTAAAGTTCATCACAATCACAACTATCAGGCAAAAGTATCTACACGTTTCTCCCAAGGAGAGACCAGTCTGTTGAAACCGTCACGGTAGAATGTTGTTGGCGAAGGCACAACTTATCTATGCTTGCAACGCATCATCACCATCGAAGTGAAGTCTTCGAAGGTGGTCCTTAAGTTTTGTAAACAGGTGAAAATCGAATGGGGCCAAGTAGGGACTGTACGAATAATGATCGAAGACAGTAAACAACTGTTGCGGATGTCGCAGCGCTCGTGTGTGGTCTGGCATTGTCATGTTGAAGCAGGAACTGTTCCATTTGTAGACCAATTCTTCGAATTCGTGCTTTTAGTTTTTTGAGAAGCTTTCACTCACTGACACGGTTACGTTAGGCACCACCACGCTGAACGCCAAAACCCGAAGTTTCTAGTGGCAGACGTTTGCAACTTTCGTCAGCGAAGCGGGGAAGTCGACGAGTAACAGGTGTGACAGAGCAACTGGTATTGAAAACAAAATAAAACATTCAGAGGCATTTCTTTTCAACACACACCTATACCTAACAAAATTTTAAAAAGTCATTAAGAAGAAATGTTTTTAAAAAGGCGTCTTTGAGGATAATACGGATTAGTCAGGAAATATGGAACAAAGTGATAAAAGTATAGGTAATGTAGTAAATTTGGAGAAAAAGTATTTAACGTACACAAAATGCGTTTGGAAGACAGCTCTTAATTTAAACTCTTACAAGAAGTGCATACGGGTAACAGAAAAAATAATTTGCTTCGATAACAAATCTATTAATATTTACTAACTTCAGAACAAAGCTCTTAGTAGTTTACGCTGCAAATGTGATTAGTTTTACATTCAACTGTTTGTAGAAGTCACAAACGTAATCACGTTATCAGCATCTGCACAGTCAAGAGAAGCCCCGAGTTTAGAAACAGCGTACTACGAAATATTACGTATTGCCTAAGACGCCATCTTAGATTTCTAGGTCTCCATACCCAAAAATCAAGCAACGTGTAACGATCTACTACTCATTTTAAATTGCATAGTTTTATTCGTTAGTCTACATTCCCAATAATTATTGTAATTTAGAAAAATTACCTACAGATTTTGGAAAACTGCGAAAATAACTTGTCTGCGTCGTAGTTCACACGATGTCCGTACAAGAAATGTACTCGCTACAGAGTACCACGGGAACAAGTTGAATGGTTCATGCGCCTCCCGCTTGGGCGTACCAGTCGATGGACGAGAAATCAGTGCTTCCCATGTTGCGTGACTATTTTATAGTATCTGAAGTTCATCGATTGCCTGATTAAGAAATTTGTTTACTGTTTCACACTGCCTTAATCACCAAACAACCATACTGCAAAACGCCATTTTTAAACTGCTATATTTTAATACATTTTACTCCAATTTCGGCCTTTGTGACAGATGTGCCAGTAATACAGTAAGTCAATACGTACATGACATGGCACTCCCATTTTATCGTAACACAAACCGCAAGACTCTTTACATAATACGATATGTAGTTCCAGAGCTTACGGCCTCTTCTCAGTTTACGCACGCAGCTTCTGCTCAGCAGCAACTGTCCTGCATTTTAGGTAACGTGGTACACTGGCATACTGTGTTTCTCAATTTATATGTCACCGTAAGTAGCTTAGATAAGTGGCCGTCAAACTGCAGGCTTTGGGCAACATGCAAATATTTCTGCAGGATACGGTTCTAATCCGTACTTTTTAATATGCATCTAGTATCAAACAGCCGAATCCAAAAAAGTCAGGTAGTATTAAAAGCTTCTTAAGACCGTTGATTTCCCGCTCAGTAACAAAAACACAGACACAGTAATATTTTAAGATGTGATTAATTTTAACTGATGTTGGTGAATTCAGCTATGACCTTAGGAGCAAAGGGGTAAGTAGTTCGACTTCCTCGGTGTTACAGGATGTGCGAGGAGAAACATTTTACTGTTTGTCTTCGAGTAATGACAACAGAAGAGCGGACACGACTTGTACCGATCATCTGCTGTGATATACGTTTTGACACGAGTGTAACATGGTTTCTGGGATTGGCATTCCAGAGACGGCGATCATCAAATGCGGTATTTATCTGTAGCAGGGAACATAAGATTATTTAACTTTGTTATAATACAGCACAGTGAATAGAAGAAAACTGCCATTTCAATCATTTATCAAAGTTTTGTGGTGGTGTGTTATGTTCAGTAGTGGATTTATATATAAGCACAACTACGATTATTAGTTTGTCATCCGCTCATACAGCCAAAACAAACGTTGGGGTGGCTGAGAACATCGCCACGAAAGGGAGACGTTGCGGGGGGGGGGGGTTGTTTGGGGTTGTTTCGGGGGGGGGGGGTTAGTGGTTGTCGGGCAACTAAACACACCGTTAGTAGAGCTAGGCTAGTCTAGTGGGGTTATAGCATTATTCTAGTCCATGTTGTATACTCATAATAAATCTGTAAAGTCATCGTGACAGGCTATTTATATTTAAACAAGCTAATCTCCGAAACTACTAGACGGATTTTTATAGGTTTTTCACCGATAAATTCAGCGTAGCTAGGTGCACAGTGTAGGCTATATTTAATTGAAATGTGGATTACGGAAAAAAGATATTAACACATATTATAAAAATGTATGTACCTGTGTTTGGTCCGTATATTCTCCGAAACCACTGAAGCGATTTCCGTCAAACTTGTTACACATATCACTTACTGTTCAGAAAGAATCGCTGTGAACGAGTCACCTACGTATCGAAGAGGTAAGGGTATATCTGTAAAAGAAGTATAGGCGACAACACGTGAATACCCAGATGTTATTCACATTGTAGTTGAGAACGGAAGCACTTATGGTTCAGATGGCTCTGAGAACTATGCGACTCAACTTCTGAGGTCATTAGTCGTCTAGAACTTAAAACTAATTAAACCTAACTAATCTAAGGACATCACACACATCCATGCCCGAGGCAGGATTCGAACCTGCGACCGTAGCGGTCGCTCAGCTCCAGACTGTAGCGCCTAGAACCGCACGGCCACTCCGGAAAGCAGTTATGATTTGCAACAAACTTTACACAGAATTTCTAACCTTTATGAAACTGCCTCTCGCCTACAATCCCCCAAAATGATGAGAGAAAGAAAGTTTATCACTTACTACATTTTCGTTGTTAATGCAGTAAAAATGTCTCATCACGACTGACGTCATGAAGTTAAAATTTATTACTTCTTTGGCAGTAACTCTAATCACAAAACATTTAGCAGGCAGTATGTACATGTGCCACTAATCGCACGTACGAAATTATATAATACGCACAGAGAGACGGGGAGGAGGAAATGGATAGAGAAAGGGAAGAGGAGAAGATGGACAGTGTGAGGGGAATAGAATTTGGACACAGAAAGGAAAAACGAGACAAAGAGCAGAGCAATAGGAGACGGACAAAGAGAGGTGAGAGTAAAAGACGGATAGAGACAGGGGCGGGAGAAGATGGGCAGAGAGAGGGAGAAGGAGGAGAAGCACCACTCTAATTGAAATAAATACATACCCGGGCAACGCCGGGTACTCAGCTAGTTAATTCTATCGCTTGCGCCTTTGTCCCGCATTTTGCGCGGGGTTGGCGTGGTTAAATCGGATTTGGCATGTTAATTTGAAGGGGTGGCCGGATGCCCTTCCTGCCGCCACCCCGTACCCCCTGGGACGGAATCAGAGTACCCCATCTGTCTGCGTCTAGTGTAAATCGTGGAAAAGTGCGGATGTGTTTTCAAATGTCTGTGAGTCGTGTATCTGAATCGGGACGTGGGGACCAGCCCAGTATTCACCTAGAAGGATGTGGAAAACCACCTAAAATCCACATCCAGGCTGGCCGGCACACTTGCCCTCGTCGTTAATCCTGCGAGCGGATTCGATCCGGGGCCGGCGGCCTATCCGAGTCCACGAAGCAGCGCATTTGCGCTCTCGGCTGAATTGGCGGGTGGTATTCAGCTCCTTCATAATGTCAGTAAATAGGCGGACCGAGGTGTCGCACCACAGTGTCAGTACTGGATCTTGAACAGAAAACTTTTAGTGCCACTAGCTTAGATGATAGGAACTGCCTAATATTTTACTCTGTATTTAAATCTGAAATTGCCGTAATTCGGCCGATATCGTTGGAAGTAACTTATAAAAGTGGTCTATCCTGTCCTGTTCACAAAAGTCGGAAATTTCCATCACTTCGCTTACCTTCGCCCCCTTAATTTCACGTGCACGAACAATGTCGCCAGTCCTCTAAAGCCGAGGAAGCGTGCGTCAATCACTACTTAAGGCCCAACAGATACGCAGTGAGCAGGATGTAGCTGATTCTCCGTTCGACGCAACGTAACTGATCCAGGGAGCGAGTTCTGACTGGTAACTGAGGTGCAGGAGTACGGTGGGAGGAGAGAAGGTGTGAGTGGCCACCTGATTTACGAACTCGGCTGTCGCAGGCCCGTCCATTGTAGCGGCGTGGCCCCACTCCACTGTTTGAGGCGGCGGTCAATTCAGAGCAGAGCGCGGTCGCGCCAGCAGGAAATTGCATTGTCATCGGACAACCGGCTGCGGCTCCGAGCGCAGCCGAGGGGCTCCCATAATACACGCGAAGCAGGTGCGCTGGCAGACAGCCTCTCGATGACCGCCCGCCACCGCTGGCCGGAAGCTGCGGGCTCGCATCGGCGCCGCGGGCGTCTGGACGCGTTGTGGTGGCAACGGCGGCCGCTGTTGGCTGCTTACCGCTCCGTCAAGTGGCTACATCCAACGTTTACTACGCGGAGGAACTAGTTCAAGCTCCTAACTGTGGCACTCTGTCTGTATAGGCAGTTGTGCGTGTGAACTGGCGCGCATTAATCCAGAGTTTGAATGTATCTATGTACGTCTGCGCGTGAGTGTGTGTGTGCGCGGTCGCTCCCATTCCTACATGTTACCCTTGATAATTGCGTTGCAATCATTACAGCTGCACCGATAATCAATGTTGCCAGACAAAACGCTTTACTGCGAGGTGGTTGTAATGGTTCTACTTACAAAGGTCCACTGTGAACTGTAATTATCGTATGTCAACTAAACTTCGTAGATACTCTCATGCGTTAATGTGAACGAGATTTACGCTGAAAACAGGAAAAGAAAGACTTTCTCTCTTGGCCACCAGGTGCAAAGTCCGAACAAGTGAGGAAGACAGAATGTTGATTTTATTATTGACCGCCGCATGCACAGTTTGTGCAATATGGGCACAAGAGCTAGATGCTTTACAGTGTCAGATTTGCACCTGGTGGCCAAAATCGGTACTAATTTTTTTCCAGCATAGCTTGGCTCCACATTAACCCTTAGCATATTTACCAACTTTTGTTGCCATATGATAATTGCAGTCCACACTGGTACTTCATGGGAAACTGCGCTGTAATTGTAACCACCCAGTATTAAAGAAGCAATATTTTAAATTATTTCTCTGCATCAGTTGTCTAGGGGTAGCCTCTTTCACTAGTAATCAAAATGTACATGGCCATGGGTCCGAACCCCGCTACCGCTTAAATCTGAATACAAATCATCAGCAATGTCGGCCGAAGATTCTTACTCCTTGGGATGAGAAACAGCACCTAAAGACGAAAATGTTGGCAATATTCAACGGCGTGACGATGCAGAAGATAATTGAAACTACTTCGTTAAACAACGTATACACACAAGACATGTGGCCTGTAACTGAAACCTCGCACGATGATCTCTCCATTAGCAAAAGATTGCGGACTATTCCCCATTCGGATTTGTTGGAGCAGACTCCCAAGGTGGAGATAACCACGAGAAAAAGATTGAATAACGAATGATAGCATAACGTTCCAAAGATAATATAACGTTCTTCGACTCGGGGAGTAAATGTCAGAACTTTGAAGTTGGAAGGGGAGATAAAAAATCTGAAAAGGGAAGTGCTAGGACTCAATCTAGAAACAGTGAGCGCCAGTGAAATGAAATGAAAGACGTGGATTTCTCATCAGGTGAGTATAGTGTAATATCAGCAACAGCTGAAAATGGTATAACGGGAGCAGGATTCGTTGTGAGTAGGAAGGTAGGAAAGAGGGTGAGATTACATCATGGTCAGGCAGAGATTCCGAAATTAGATACCGGATTGTAAGTTATGCCCAGGGCCACTCCACAATTTAAGCTCAAGAGACTAGTTCGGGAGAATCATTGCACAAAGAAATGGGATACGAAAGTATTAAGAAAGAAAGAGAAATGCCTGCAGTTTTCTGAGGCTGTAGACACTACGATATAGATTACTTGGAAGGTAACTACGAGGAAACCAGGGGGAACAGGAGAAGTTATTGAGTTAACTGAAGAAAGAAGGAAGTATAAAAATGTCCAGAAAAATTCAGAAATACAGAAATACGAGACATTTAAGAATGAGATGAACAGCCGGCCGAAGTGGCCGTGCGGTTAAAGGAGCTGCAGTCTGGAACCGCAAGACCGCTGCGGTCGCAGGTTCGAATCCTGCCTCGGGCATGGATGTTTGTGATGTCCTTAGGTTAGTTAGGTTTAACTAGTTCTAAGTTCTAGGGGACTAATGACCTCAGCAGTTGAGTCCCATAGTGCTCAGAGCCATTTGAACCATTTGAGATGAACAGGAAGTGAAATGAAGCTAAGGCGAAATGGCTATACCAAAAACGTGAAGAAATATGAAAAATGTGAAGAAATTTGCAAAAATATAGTTGTCAGAAGGACTGACTCAGCATATAGGAAAGTCAAAATAGCCTTCGGTGAAATTAAAAGCAAGGGTAGAAACCGCAAGAGTGCAATGGGAATTTCAATGATAAATGCGAAGAGAGCGGATAGGTGGAAAGAGTATGAGTACATTTAAGGCCTCTATGAAGGGGAAGATTAGTATGCTGTGATAGAAGAGGAAACGGGAGCAGATTTAAAAGACCTAGTGGATCCAGCACTATAATCAGAATTAAAAAGAGCTTTGGAGAAATTGAGACCAAATAAGGTAGAAGGGATAGATAACAATCCAGCAGAATTTCTAAACTCATTGGGGGATGTGGCAACCAAACGATTATTCACATTTGTGTGTAGAATGTATTGTATTGGCGATATATCACCAGATATTTGTAAAAACGTCATCCACACAATTCCGAAAATTCCGACAACTATAGCAGTATCAGCTTAACAACCCATGCATGCAAGTTGCTCACGAAAATAATATAAAGAATAATGGATCCGTTAGATGACGATAACATTGGCTTCAGGAAATGCAGTGGTACCAGAGAGGCGGTTCTAGCGTTGCAGTTAATAATGGAAGCAAGAATAATGGTAAATTAAGACACTTCCGTAAGATTTGTCGACTTGGAAAAAGCGTTCGACAATGTAAAATAGTGCAGCGTGCTCGAAATCCTGAGAAAAATAGGGTTATGCTATAAGGAAAGACGGGTAATATACAATATATGCAAGAACCAAGAACTGGCAAAAAGGATACTACTGGCCAAGAGGAGCCTACTAGTACCAAACGTAAGTCTTAAAAAATGGTGCAAATGGCTCTGAGCACTATGGGACTTAAGTTCTATGGTCATCAGTCCCCTAGAACTTAGGACTACTTAAACCTAACTAACCTAAGGACATCACACAAAACCCAGTCATCACGAGGCAGAGAAAATCCCTGACCCCGCCGGGTATCGAACCCGGGAACCCGGGCGTGGGAAGCGAGAACGCTACCCCACGACCACGAGCTGCGGAAACGTAAGTCTTAATTTGGGGAAGAATTTTCTGAGAATCTACGTGTGTAGCACAGCACTGTATGGCAGTGAGACACTGACAGTGTGAAAACTGTGGTCCTATAGAAGAGTGTTGAAAATTAGATGGACTCTTAAGGTTAGGAACGAGAAGGCTCTTCGTGGAATCGGCGAGAGATGGAATGTATGGAAAACACTCACGAGAAGAAGGGACAGGATCATAGGACATCTGTTGAGACATCAGGGAATAGCTTCCATTGTACTAGAGGGAACAATAGAAGGCAGAAACTATAGAGGAAGACAGAGACTTGGACATCCATCAAATAACTGAGGATGTAGGATGAAAGTTCTACGCTACTCTACAATGAAAAATTTGTCGCAGGAGTGGAGTCATGGTGGGTCGCATCAAACAAGTCCGAAGACTGATTACTCAGAAAAAAAGGAAGTTTATCAAAATTAGAGCGAAGATGAAATGATGGAATCGTCACTGTGAGTTAGCGATCGACATATTAATAGTGCTGTAATTTTTATCTGTGTCGGTTGCAAAGTACTTTTATGAATTTTTGAGCGGTGTCGATCCATCATGCACCGTTATCAGATAAAAAAATGCATGAGGATGAACTACTACTCAGTTTGATCCACAGAATCATAAGCAGCACTCTACCTCTTCTTGGAAACCGTATTTATTAATTTTCGTTCGACAAGCAACCAATCGTTTTATATTTTCTTCATGTGTCCTTGATAATGATTTTCTTCGTCATATGTTTCATATACCCGATTGGCGGAAATTAGTGTTTAACGTCCCGTCGACAACCAGCTCTTTAGAGACCAAACTGGCATTCGGGCTAGGAGAGCCTCGGGAAGAAAATCGGCCGTGCCCTTTGAAAGGAGTCTTCCCGGTATTTGCCTCAAGCGATTTAGTGAAATCACGAATCACGAATGGCCTATCGCGGGTTTGAAGCGTCGTCCTCAAGAAGGCGAGAGTAATGTGCTGACCACTGCGCCACCTTTCTCGGTCCCGATCATCTTCATGCTTTTCATTTTGTAGCATTTTATACATTCCAGGGCTTCCTGCCTTCATGACACATTTGTACGTATCCTTTCATCTTAGATCATCGCGGATCTGGATATTACTAGTATTTTTCTGTCTCTTCCTGACATCACGATGTGACTATAACGTAAAGGGTCGATCTTCGTACGTGCCAAGTGCTTGAAAGTAAACTATGCTCTGAATATTTACATGCATCTGCTTTTAGCTTTCTTTATGGATTATTGTAACCAAGCAGCTCATTGGCGTAGTTGGCTTTGGCAAGCCGCCGCTTTGTGACCATACCGTAGGTGGCACTGACCAATTATAATCAACCTTCGGATTTCGGTTGTGGGTTTCCTCCAGGTTTCGCCGTCTACCTCTCTGTGTTGTACCGTACGAGTAGACCAAAAGACATAATTGACCTTAAATATCGGAAGCTATTCCCTAAAAATTTTTTAACAGTTTGGTGGGTTCAAATGGGTCTGAGCACTATGCGACTTAACTTCTGAGGTCATCAGTCGCCTAGAACTTAGAACTAATTAAACCTAACTAACTTAAGGACATCACACACATCGATGCCCGAGGCAGGATTAGAACCTGCGACCGTAACGGTCACGCGGTTCCAGACTGAAGCGCCTAGAACCGCACGGCCACAACGGCCGGCTTAACAGTTTGGTATAAGGGATAAGTGGTCTCCGGTATTTCGCTGCAAAATTATAATATGCGAGGGGGACTTCAAAAAGTATGTTATAAATTATAATATCATGCCAAGTAGTTGATTTAGAACGCTGCACTGCACTTAAAACTGATACAAGCAAACAAATGACACCATTTTTCAACAGAGTAACAAAGTCTCTGCAAACAACGATAGGAGTGTCGTTCAGCTCGTCGATAATAGAACTCTGTTCCTTGGTCCCGAATACATTTTCTGATTTGCTGAGGGAAAGTCCTCATCGTTACAAACTCAGTTTCCCCCAGACGTTGTTCCACCTCGCCAAAAATATGGAAGTCACACTACGTGGGATATGGACGGTATGGTGCCTCAGCGTAGCCCACGTCTGTGTGGCATTGATGAAACTGGTGGCACCACTTCACTGCGTGTGCATGTGACATCACATTTGGTACACATACCACCAGAATTTCAAGGGGAATCTCTGCGTAGTTTAGACATTTTGGATACGAGAATCGTATTGTCTCCTGTTCTTCATCATGGAGTACGTTTCCAGTAGACGAACCGTTTCGCTTCCACACTGTGATGCAAGACACTCAGAAGATGTACTGTCTCCTCTTGTTGATTAAGGGCCTTGATGTCGAACTACATGTGTAACTTACATTCTGAAGTCCTTGTGTATCATAATTGATTCAATGTGGTATGTTTTTGTAAAATACCATCACAACTGTGAAAAAGCAAATAAGAAGCAGTCACCAAAACAAACAACAAACAAAATAGAGTGGTGCAGACGTTAGATATTCACTTTCTTAACACTGTGTCCAATGCTTTGTGTCAGTGTACAGCAAAGTGCAATATGATACAAATGGAGATCGTTATCCTTACCGGCATCGTTCGAAAAATCAACCACCACGATCGCGTTAGTCTACAGTGACCGTTAACATACAGCTAACACTGCTGGAAAATAAACCTTACTCAGAACCGATTACTACAGAATGCAACCTGGAGGTAGGTGCGGATCGACGGAGTGGCATCCACTCTCTCTCCACCCAAAGATCATTTTACTTGACTTGTTAAACATTTTTATTTTCATTATGTGTATCTGTCTTACGAGATATTTAAACTGGAAGCACTCCATCGTGACCTGATCAAGAAAACTGGGGGGTGCCCATCAAGCTCTAGTGTCTATTTCTGGCTGCCACTCTGATCCGCATCGACTTAACTCTGCCAACGTACAGTTGGTTCTCCACAGATTGAAACTGAATTAGAAAGATGCCGCGTAATGGAAACGTTGGAGAAGAAATGCTCCAACAAATCAAAATGGCTTTGAGCACTATGGGACTCAACTGCTGAGATCATTAGTCCCCTAAAACTTAGAACTAGTTAAACCTAACTAACCTAAGGACATCACAAACATCCATGCCCGAGGCAGGATTCGAACCTGCGACCGTAGCGGTCTTGCGGTTCCAGACTGCAGCGCCTTTAACCGCACGGCCACTTCGGCCGGCTCCAACAAATCAGCCCAGGGTGTGATCCTAGCAAAAATCAACAGTAATATGGGGGTATTAGGCTCATCTAGGTACTGAAATTAAAGAGTGGTCCAAACTGACCGAAATTCATGATAATCATAAATGCAATCAAAAACAAAAAATTTGATAATAACTCGACATTAAATCCAACCATTGGGAGGTAAAAGGATATTGAGACATATCATCTTGAAACAGACCGAGTTAGATGCGACAGTAGTACGACAAAGCCGGCAAGATCTGGGCAAAGAAAAGGATCAGATTATGAATTCGCAATTCGTCTAAAAAACAAATACACGACTCTGATGAGGACCTGCTGTCGTATAAGAAATACCATATGCAAAACCCCAGAGTGCCTGAATCATTAGAAGCTACCCGTTTCTTAGTACAATTCTGAAACAAAACTCCTTTAAATTACAGGAACGTACCTATATATTCCTAACCACTCTCAATCTCCCCCTTTGTCACTGCAGCCAGATCTTACCATATTTCCCCACCAATGAATGGTGTGACCCAGTCTGAAGGCTACTGTCTCCGAATGTGTCTCTATCAATTATCTGAATACATTAAAGAGTAGAGTCCAAGTCATTGAAGAATCCACTCTGCTCCCAATTCTTCATGGAACCGTCACCAAAACACACACCTTTTCCAATCAATACATTTTTCAATAGTTTTCCAAATGGTATACTTTGTACGAAAATTTGCCCTCCGAATATGCCTCATCCTAAAATGTTTACTGAAATGCTAGCTAATCTCTTATGTTTCCAAGTTTACAAAATTTTAACAATTTATCGACAATCTCCCACTCTTAAGAAACGTTTCTGCATTAATTACACTGTGCGGCTGGTCCCGGTAGAGGTTCGAGTCCTCCATCAGGCTCGGGTGTGTGTGTGTTTGTCCTTAGGATAATTTAGGTTAAGTAGTTTGTAAGCTTATGGACTGACGACCTTAGCAGTTAAGTTCCATAAGATTTCACACACATTTGAACATTTTTTGCACTAATCAGCGCGAAGAGCACCAGGACTTGCTTTTCTCGGGCAACAGCTTCTGATCTCCCACTCAAGTTACTCTTTTCAAGCACTAGACAATAATCTATCTCGTCACTACTTTCTGCAGTATTCGGATAAACAAATTCAGAGACGTGGCGACAGAATACCGGCAAATCGGCTCTTTAGAAAGCGCGGCCGACATTCCAACCAAACACATGAGTATCGCATTCTCACGAGCCAAATAAGTTCTTAACTACGTCTCCAGCCGCCCTCACAGCATACCACCATTCTTTTACAACCAGAGTTTGGCCTGCAGCCAGCAAGCACCGCCTGAGACCGTTTCAGCTGAAGTAGAAACGCACAGGTCTCACACAGTACCAGCTTTCTCCTTCGTGCTCACTGCTGTGGCCCATTCGATGATGCCCGCACGCCACTTGGCTCCTCTGTTTCTCTGAAAAGCCAGCTGGTGGTACCATCATTGCTGTGTATACAAAGTAATACTGACCTGGTGAACGCCGGCCTGCGTAATCAGGCTGTCCAGGACATCGCTTCGCACCGCACGGTGAATGTCTTCAGATGTCAGTTTCAGTTTTTCCCTAAGAGGGCACGTCCCCAGCCTGTTGCTAGAATGATGTATATATCTGAACAGCTCCCAATATCCGGCCAAATCGTTCAGCACAGTATACATGCAAGCTAACTACTCACTCTATTACTTTGAAGAGGGATGGCTTGATCCATACAGTCATCTTTCTCTCCAACTTTGACATCAAAGTTCGAATTAAGCGCGAAAAGAAGGAAAATGTAACCGTCATATGATCGACTAGTAATTAATGACAAGGAGAAATGATGCTCTGACACCACACTGACACGTTTAAAAATTACAATTCCTAAATCACGACAGTCCTCTGTTGCTCGTTTGAGGACTAGCACACATTTATGGGCTTGTGAATGACTGTCAGCGGAGAAAATTCCTACTAATTAAATGCGTCCATTCACACGATGATCATCCCCGCTGCCAAGAACAGACTGTGCACGGTTCATGAGTTGACAGGTAGCCAAACCAATGGATACTCAGTAATGCAAGGCATAAAACAAACGGCCACCCTCCATTCCCCCAGCCCCGCTAAAAAAATAAGTCGCTGATCTTCTCTACCACCAGTGAAAACAACTGAAAGAATCTTTATTCGTATCATTTATACTTTTGGATAGTAATAGGCTGGAAACTTGGTTTCATACGGGTAGGCGACCGTAGCAGAAAATGAAATGCTGATAACGGTAAGGGCAAGTGATTAACTCAATTATATATATATATATATATATATACAGGCAAGGAATATATATACATTTATGAAGAAAAATCTGTGGCACAACTTGACTCAAAGAGGTGAGCAGTTGGTTGGACACATTCAGATACATCATGCCGGCCGAAGTGACCGTGCGGTTCTAGGCGCTACAGTCTGGAGCCGAGCGACCGCTACGGTCGCAGGTTCGAATCCTGCCTCGGGCATGGATGTGTGTGATGTCCTTAGATTAGTTAGGTTTAATTAGTTCTAAGTTCTAGGCGACTGATGACCTCAGAAGTTAAGTCGCATAGTGCTCAGAGCCATTTGAACCATTTAATCATGGGATCACCATTTCGGTATTGCAGGGAACTGTGGAGGGGTAAAACTTTTAGAGGGAGAGAAAGCGATGAACACAAAAAACGGGTTCCAAAGGATGTGTGTTGAAGTAGTTATTAGCAGATGAAGAGTCTTGTACAGGATAGAGTAACATGGAGAGCGGCATCGAATCAGTTTTCGGACTGAGGTCCACAAGAACAACGAACTATTATTCTTGAAAGTCATGCTGAAGTGATGTTCCCAGAATTAATTTAATCATATTGCTTTCATTGTATTAAAATGCTTTATAAATTTTGTATTTATTATTATTAAATTCTAGGCAAATATGCTACTTATAAGCAAATTGTATTTCGGCATATCCTTCATAAATAGGCGGAGAGGGCCACAGCCGATGGGGATATTACAGTTTTCACCACTGCCACAACTATAATGTCATTATCAGTTTATTGACAACCGGTTTCGACGATCAACTACGTCATGATCAGACCCTTTAAATACAGGGTGTAGCAGAGGAAACGAATGTTTTTCACTATTGAATGACTAGGACACGATTTGATAAAAATAATAAAAACAATCATTACGTTATAGATTATTTAATGCTGTTTTGAAACATACATACTTTAATTGGGTTCGAAAAATAATGTCTTGGACATGGCGTCCTTTTTGCTGGATACAAATTTGGATCCTCTCCCGAAAGTCACCCATGGCTCTCTCCAACATTTAATTCGGCACGGCTTCAATTTCCTGACTATTGGAATTCTTCAGGTCATCGATTGCGCGAGGCATGTCCATGTAAACTTTTGATTTTAAATATCCCCACGAAAAGAAGTCGCATATCGCCAAATCGGGTGAGTGAGGAGGCCAGTAAATTTCACCATTTCTCGAAATAACATGTCCTGGTAACATCTGTCGAACCACTTCCATGGATGTTCTCACCGTGTGAGCCGTGCCACCGTCCTGCTGAAACCATATTTCTCTCACTGTCACTTGAGGCCTTTCGAGTTCTGGACGAAGAAAATTGTTTAACATTTTAAGGTAGCGTGCTGATGTCACAGTAACTGCAGCTCCTTCCTCTTCAAAAAAATAAGGGTCCAACGATCCCCATCTTTGAAATGCAGCTCCACACTGTTACTTTCAAACTGTGGAGAGGTCATTCGTGTAATTCATGTGGGTTCTCCGGTACCCAATACCGACAATTTTGAACACTGACGTAACCGTCTACATGAAAATGTGCTTCTTCTCTCATGAAAACGTCCGTAAAAATTTCGTCCATTACGCGACAAAACTCTCTGCGTGCATAAAATCCCCTTCACTAAGCTGCTGGACGACCATTATCTTGTACGGGTGAAACTTAAGATCATGTAAAATGCGGTGAAGCGAACGACGTGACATATCCAGCTCTACAGCATGTCGTCAAGCCGATCGTTTCGAACTAGCAAGAACTGCCGTTCCACTCGGTCTACATTTTCCGGAGTACGAACTGAACGAGGAAGACCAGGTGGTTTCTTTTTCATCACAGATCCAGTACTCCTAAACGCTGCAACCCAACGGAGTACAGTATTCGATCAGGCACTGCACCTCGACGTCAAACTCTAAACATTGCACTGTGACTACGGAATCATTGTTTCTAAAGTACTGCTCGACAACGAACACACGATGCTCTACGCTCCAACGCTCCATAGCGACTGAAAGTGCGTAGTATGGGTAGTTTGCCAACATTCATCCAAGGTCAATACCCTCTCTCGTCACCGCTTACTAGCGGTTCAAATAACATGTGTTTCCTCTGCTCCACCCTGTATACAGTTGATGAATTTCCCGGAAAGACTTCGGTCAGAAAGCACCACGTGAAAATAACCGGAATCCGCATTAGCTCTTGTACTAAGCAACCACATTTGGTGAAACCACGAAGTACCAAAGGTTATTTTCACGTTGGAATTTCTGACTGATTTCGGGGAAGTCAGCCACTGCATATTTACACGGACTGATGATGACGAAGTGTATAGTCGAAATCGGTGGCCAATAAATTGATAGTGAACTTACAACTGACGATAGCGTTGAAAGTTGCATATTATATTTGTGACGAGAACGGGGGGGGGGGGGGG
This sequence comes from Schistocerca serialis cubense, assembly GCF_023864345.2. Taxonomy (NCBI): domain Eukaryota; kingdom Metazoa; phylum Arthropoda; class Insecta; order Orthoptera; family Acrididae; genus Schistocerca; species Schistocerca serialis. The sequence continues at coordinate 441,433,321 of NC_064642.1, read as the reverse complement.
GGGGAGGAGGAGAAGGAGAAAGCAGGAGAATGTGGCCTCCCAGATCTCAATCCTGTAACTTGCGTGTCGAGTAAACTAGGCAGTATAGTTCTCAGCAGTAAATACCGTGAGTGGTACAATTTTGGTCCAAACAGGCATATACTGTCAACTTATACACTGCTTTGCTGATACTGTCCATCCAATAAACTAGAGAAACGTGTGTTAGGAATTAGACCAAAAACAATAAATCTGTAAGGAGCTGCATCTGACAACGCTTCTCATAAATTCCAAAAATATCCATAAATTTCCTCCGAAATGTTATCAGTAGTTTGAGCTCACACCCATAGAACCATTAAAACACCAAAAATAAACCACGTAAAATATATACACCGCAAATGACTCACAACTATACGAGTAGTTGGCCGGACCTTTGAAGCAGCACACTGACTAATCCCGTATTGGCTTGAGAGGCCGTGCGCCCATCGGTCAGCTGGGCGGCATCACGTCCTTCCGTCTCGCCCTTCACGCTGAGCCCGCGCCCCTCCTAATTCTGGGCAGCATGCAAATTAATAAGCGGCGGACAGGCCTCTGGCCTCCAGAACTCGGCGGCCAGCCGCCATCGGGAGCACCTGGTGCTCGCAAACTACCTCCACAGCCAAAGCCGCAGGATCCCTCCCCCAACCATCCCCCCTCCCACCCCACCCCCAGCCACACTCACCAATATCCGTCCGCTGACCAACGGACCACCGAGGTGGCAAAGGTCCGGTCCTGTCTCCCTGTTCGCCCAAGGGCTGACGTTGCAGCGAGGGACGGTGAAAGTGTGAAAATTTGCTCTGCTTTGCTTTCAGATTTGGAATTACACCCCGATTAGTGCTGTCACTGCAAAATCTTTGCTTGCTTATTTTATAGATGCCACTGGAAAGAGTCTCTGAAATGCGGAGTATTTGTGAGAGACCTGGCCAAATTGACGAGCGAATCACGGTGGCAAATCGTTTAGGTTTAAGTTAGTTCTTCAAGGTAAGACAATAGTACGGATACTACTAACACTCCACATACTGAGACACTACAGTTAAGCCGCAGCCACAATTACAGTGCGTTATAACATGATGATGCATTAATCGAACATAATAAGTGGCGACACACGCTGCCGTCCTATACGCGGGAATATTTTTTAATGAACCCGATTTCTATAATTACTGCGGCTAAAGTTAACCTCAATCACTGATAAAATTTAGTTTCCGAAGTCCACGTCCTACGTTGCTTACAGAAAATGATAATTAAAGGTCGTAGTAAAACAACAACTATTCACCGGACAGGAACCTAATGCATCATGTGCTATAAACATAATTACTTTACCTTCCTTATATTTCATCAAGATAAAAAGCATTAAGTTACCTGACTTAAATATCTCAGTAGCAGGCTGTTAAATTACAAGCGCAAACACCAATAAGTATCCTACACTCGTATTTTTATTTGTAAACAAAAAATCACAGTACCTGTAACTGACAAACCGTTAACGAAGAATCACTACGAGCAATGAACAACGCAGTAAGTTATGAGCCAAGTAGCCAAGCAAAGAAGAAATTGCAATAAGCTTTTTTAGCTTCTGTACTCTGATTTATCAATCCATAAAACCCAGCGAGTGGCTAAGCATTACTGCAAAACACCCTACACCACTCAGAATATAGCTGCTTAGAACAGCACGACTACAAAGCAGAGATAAAACAATAGCACGAAGTGAAAAAAACACAAATGATGCGTTATGGGGCGCTAGGTAATTGTCATCGTAGTCGTAGTAGTAGTACTAATGATAGCAGCCGTTTTGTTCAACCGCGGATACCATCTACGTTGACACTAGATATCTTGGTATTACAGTTTAAGAACAAAAAGCGTAACTTATGCATTCAGACATTACATAACTACAGCTCTAGATTGACCAGGATGTGAGAGCTAATCTCGTCTTACCCTCATAGCAGGAACCATCCCAGTGTTTGCCTTAAGTAATTTACGGACGCCACGGGAAACATAAATTAGGATGTCAGGGTGAAAATTAAAGCCTTTGTCCCCCAAGATTCGAGTTCCATATCTTTGAATCATCACTAATATCCCTATCGTACAAAGCTGTTTCATTTGCTCTTGGAAAGATTTTATTTCAAAAAATAATACACTGCTACAATAACCATTGATTTCTCAACATTACACACTACTCGCTATCAGCTGACATCAGGACATGAAGACGATATTGGGTTTCCATGTTACGTATTGCAGCTTCACATTTCCTGGCCGGAGAAACTGCGTTAGCATCCCTTTATAACGAGGCAGATACTGTGCTCAGAGAGCGGATCTGATATTAGTGTTACCTATCACACGTGTCTGTTGTAAGGTTTTCCAGTTGAAAGAGGAACGTAATAGTGCTACAATGTGTTGTCGAATTGAGATATATTTTATTTTTGTATACTTTCAATACATTTTTTACCACAGCCATAGTCATTTTTATAAAATTAACCCTCACTGGATAGCATATGTTGCTAAAAACACGTTCCTTCCGACTGCGTTTTTAAGGAAGTTTGTTTCAGTAACGTCTTTGATCTGCTAATTTATTGTACATTTATATCCATTGATAGCTAATACTGTTTGAGTGTCTTGTTCATTCTTTCTCGTTAGGTGTGGGTTCAGTTTATGTCTTCTTTGATACTTACGGACAGAGGCGAAAATCGGTACATAGTAGGAAAAACCAGTAGAAGATACGTATGAGAACTGAAGAATAGATGGGAAGACAATCTTTAGTTGGCCCCTACTGTCCATTTGGAAGAGAAGTCTCAGCGAAGTAGCCCCGTTTAAACTGGAATGGTTGCGTATAACTAGACATCTTCTTGCAGACAATAATTATTTAATCAATGTCGAACGTCATGGACGCGTAAATTTTGGTACAGCCACCTCTGTATTTGAGTAAGTGACAGTTCTCCTTAATCAGGCCAACAAGATTAAATAGATGAAATTGTAACTCGTTAAGGTATCCTCGTTTAAATCTGTTTCTTAAACTCCTTCAATCTTTCTTAGTTGATTGATGCTATTATCGCTAGCTTTAATTGTAAAATTATTAAAAGAGAGTGTCGATATTTTAGATGCTGCACCCACTAGTAATTTCTTCTGCCTAAAATTAACAAACTGCTAATGAAACGCCTGTTTTGAAGAAATAATAGGAAAAATTTGTTTGAGAGTCACTATTGCAAGGCAAAAAGGTAATGTCGAACATACCTTAAGATCAGCAGTGATTTAAACCTGTAGAAATTGTGAAAGATTCAGTACTTAATTGTTGAAGAACATTTTCGTATGGTGGGCTTCGTACGCCGTAATTTCTTGTAACGAAAACAAACACTGCCTAGCTCACGGAAAACTCTCATAAATACTTGTTTCGTCGCAATGTTTCTGGCAGCAGTCTGTGTCGTATTTGCGCAGCGCTTCTGAACGTCGCATGCATGTCGGATTTCGAAACGATAAATTAGTTTCGTTTAATTTATGCCCAAACACGAGCGTACTGGCTGCATTTGATAACGTATCTACGTGTCATGTAGCTGGTGAGTTGAAACCAAACAAAGTCATTCGCACAGATTGGTACTTCCCTAACGTAAATGACATATCATATATCAACATCTTTTAACTACATCGCTGCGCCTTTGATGTTCACCCTACCGGGGCAATTGGAAACACGACTGGTCGTGAATTATGAGAACTGAATTTGTCATCATGGGACAGAGCTCTGAATTACAGCCTTCTTTCACTGATTTATCGAGCGTAGCACCTGCCACTTGCATCGTACGAGAGTTCCAAAGCGAAATCAGAATGCTTGGCGCGTCCGGGGAAAATATATAATTCAGGAATTATTTGCGTGATGAATGCGCTTTAGAATTACACTGTGCGTCGCCGTCGAAACTCGGTCTGGAATGAACAGCTTTTTTTTTTTTACCCCTCCACCGCAAATTCGCCTCACGAAGACAACAGTTTGGAAAGCATTGTGTATGCATGCTTCCATGAATATCAAATTGAACATGAAAAGGAATTACAGGTACAATAAATGCGGCAGGGAACAATTTACCTTCGTCCCACGTCGTCCTAATTGAGAGGGCAATAAAATAATTAAAATGAAAAGTGCACGCGTGACGCTAAACAAAACGTCCCGGTACGATGCGTAACTTGCAACACGAATAAAATGTGCTTGTATCCCTTATAAAATGCCTGCATCGTAGTTGTACGTAACGCAGAGAACCGAAACGTGTGATTTGTATTCCCGTGAGAACAGAATCACTTTGCCGAAGTTCCCAAAAGCGCTTTAGACCTGGAAAAACGAAGCCTTAATTTGCATATGGAAATTGGCATGAACCCCTATATATCAGTCAAATGGTTCTTGCCAGAATGGAATGGATACGTAAAAGTTAAGCTTATCTGGCAATTTATTCCGGTTTTCTGATCCGCACTTTCCATACCGCTATGGAAAACTTATTAACATGTCGCTGCTAGCGTATCTCACTCTTGGAAAACATTGCTGATGCATCGCTTCACGGCTGGGAGAAAGGGACATGGGTCAACAACATTTATTCTTCGCCAGAAAACCTCGTTTCGTAGCGGCTTCCAGAAGAGAATCAGATATTACAGCGACAATATCGGTTTTTCGGATTGTTACGAAATATTTCCAACAGTTCGCAGAATTATTTTAGATTGCATGTTTGGAGCACAGCAGTTCTGTAAGAGGACAAGTGCTACGACAATACATCGTACGAAGAAAGTGACTAGCAACTCTAACGTATCATAAAAGTTCATTTGGTAGGTTCTTTTCACTCATGCGCGTTGATATAGTATATTAAAACGTAGTACTGTTATAACGGTCTCAGAAGCATATTACAACAATATATATTAATTATATCTTGGATAACACACACAATTTTCAGAGAATTCGCCACGACTATGGGTTTCCTTTTTGCCCTACATCAGCAGTATTTGTCGTCATTTAACACTACAAGCAGTAATTTCGGTTTTAGTAGCTGTGTTCACCCTAACCACACTTTGTAGCAAGACGACGACTCTGATACAGTGGGTTCAAAATTATTTTGCAGTAAAACAGATTAGACTCTCAGAGGCTCTCTCGTTGTGCCTTAGATGATGATTTAATAGCAGAGCTTTTGTTTATCTTTGTTGTGTCAGTTGGTTGTCTTAACCTTACATCTTGATATTTGAAATTTATGATATGTTGATGAAATTTTTCTCTAGGTGAGATACTGATAACGGCTCGCACCAGTGTGTGGCACGATGCGTTCAAAAAAAAAAAACAAAAAAAAAATTATAGGGTACAGAGTTCAGTGTGCAGTTTTGCAAATAAGTTAAACTCTGTATCTGTGCACTTACATTTATTTTATACTATTTAACATTCTTGATGCGTGCACTAATGGTTGTTTACCGTGTATCAAAAGCGAAAGGAGTCACTGTTAGTATGATTGTATTATGATCTTTATAGTGAGGCTGCCGCCCTCCAGTAATAATTGATACAGCTGTCAGTACAGTGAGGTTATAGAGATGTATCCAATATGCCTTTGGAAATATGTTTTGGGTTGCAATGATAAAAAACATTTCTCAACATTTTACTTTTGTGATAACGCTGTGGTAATATTTATTGTTCATCTACGTCTACGTCTACATTTTCCTGTTCTCACAGAGATTCATCTACACTTGTCGTTATTGTTCATGGTGTTAGCAATTTCTAGATGAATGTTAAATCATCTTTTACGTCGTTTCGAGGTGCTGCTGTAAATGACTGTATAGCACCAGCAAAGAAAAGTATTCGGCTTCCAGAGTTAATCCGGTATTTCATACACATACAATCATCAGCATCAGCATCCTAAGCCACCTACTGTTGAAAAGAAGCCTGTTCCAGACTTCTCTAAGCATTCTATAGCGAAAAGCATCGGTATTAATTATGCATTTTTCTAGTCTTACTTTCCTTTATGGCGTCGTGTCAGGACTTTTTTATTTGGTTTCCTGTCAGATGGGTCAGTTTTGCACTATAAATCGTATTGATGTGGAAAAACTCATTTTAAATTCACATCGCTCATTAATTTGTAACTATTTTTAAATACAGATGCGAGTTAGTAATTGCTATTCACCACCATTTACGCATTGCAATGAAAGAGATGGTTCTATAGAAGGAGCTGTCAAAGAGATATTGTTCCACTTCGTTTTCAAATTTTACTTTGCTGTCTTTCACACATTTAAAGCGGTGCATAAGTGATAACAATTTTAGCTGCAAAATTGTGCAATATGCTGCATACAATCTTCATGTGGAATAATAGATCTCATTTTTTCTTCTGGTATTGTAATAGGTTATAGCGTAAGTTCGTAGCGTCTTTGTTTTGCACGTTCCTATTCCCACTGTAGTGGATTTTTTAACGATTGTCATTTTTCGTTTGTACCTCACTCCGGCTGTTCGAGTTTACATATTCATTTTGTTATCTAGGAATAATGATTGGAGCTGTGGACGCTAGAAAATGCTACTCTGAGATGAAGAGGTTGGCATAGGAGAGGAATTCGTGGCGGGTCGCATTAAACCAGTCAGATGACTGATGATCCAAAAAAATGCGGAAATTTTCAGTGCAATATAGATACATAGATAAATGGGGTAAGAATTCAAACGAAATGAGATGATATATGTGTCTGCATTATATGATACAGCAACAGTATTTATATCAGATAAGGGAAATCAAGACATATGTCATAACTGGTCATTGAGATAAATCAAACGATGGAAGTTGAAAATCTGTACCGGACTGAGACTTGAACTCGGATCTCTGGGTTAAAGAGAACGGCTGCCTTAACCGCTTCGGTCATCCGAACACGCTTCGCAACTGACCCAAATTATCAACTTGCTACACGCTAGTATCCAACATTAGCGGGAGATCCGTTTGCGACTCGTTTTCTTTCTTTTTTTTTTTTTTCGAGTTGTCAGTCTTCTAACTGGTTTGATGCGACCAGCCACGAATTACGCTCATGTGCCAACCTCTACATCTCAGAGCAGTGATTACAATCTACGTCCTCAATTGTTTTCTGGATCTATTCCAGTCTCTGTCTTCCTCTACAGTTTTTGCCCTTTACAGCTCCCTCTAGTACGTCAACCCGTGATGTCTTAACAGATGTCCGTCTCCTTGTCAGTGTTTTCCACATATTCTTCTCCGCTCTGATTTTACACAGAACCTCCTCATTTCTTACCTTATCAGCCCACCTAATTTTCAGCATTCGTCTGTAGCTACACATCTCAAACCTTCCCTTCTCTTCTGTTCAGGTTATCCCAGCGTCCATGTTTCACTATCACACAATGCTGTACTCCAAACGTACAGTCTGAGAAATTTCTTCCTCAAATTGAGGCCTATGTTTGATGCTAATAGACTTCTCTTGGGAAGAAATGCCCTTTTTGCCGGTGCTAGTATGTTTTTGATCATCCTTCCTCATTGCTTAGTTGTTTATTTTGCTGGCAGGTAGCAGAACTTCATCTACTTCTTGTCCATTATTTCTGATGTTAAGATTCTCGCTGTTCTCATTTCTGCTACTTCTTATTACTTGGCTCTTTCTTCGATTTGCTCTCAGTATATATCCTGTATGCATTACACTGTTCATTCCATTCAGCAGATCATGTAATTCTTCTTCACTTTCACGGGATAGCAATGTCAACAATGAATGATATCACTGATATCCTTTCACCTTGAATTTTAAGCCCATTCCACCGGCAGGAGTGGCCGAGCGGTTCTAGGCGCTTCAGTCTGGAACCGCGCGAACGCTACGTTCGCAGGTTCGAATCCTGCCTCGGGCATGAGTGTGCGTGTTGTCCTTAGGTTATTTAGGTTTAAGTAGTTCTAAGTTCTAGGGCACTGATGACCACAGCAGTTAAGTCCCATAGTACTCAGAGCCATTTGAACCATTTAAGCCCATTCCTGAACCTTTCTTTGCTTCTTCGATATACAGATTGAATAATGGGGGTAAAACACTGCATCCATGTTTTACATCCTCTTTGATCCAAACACTTCGTTTCAGTCGTCCACACTTATTATTATTCTCTCTTGGTTCTTGTACATATTGTATGTTACTCGTCACTCCTTATAGTTTACCCACATTTTTCTCAGAATTTAGAGCATCTTGCACCATTTTAGATTTGCAAACGTTGTTTCCAGGTCGACTAGTCCTATGAAGCTGTCTTGGTGAAAATAGAAATGGGAGTATGGGATAGTTGGCCGGGAGGCCCCCATTCGGGGAAGGGCGGCCGCCAAGTGCAAGTCTTATTTCATTCGACACCACATTGGGCGCCGATAATGAGGATGAAATGATGATGAGGACAACGCAACACTCAATCTCCGAGCGGAGAAAATCTCCAACCCGGCCGGGAATCGAACCCGGGCCTACGTGCATGGGTGGCGATCATGTTACCATCCAACTTGTTTTTCTTTTTCTTCTTTTTTTTACCCAAACAAAAGAAATAAAACTAAATTATAGCCATCCCTACGGGACAACGCAACTTGTGTCCCTGCCAAACAAAAATGAACTCTTACCTCTACAGACGTTGCCTTCCTAACTATACGTAACCACCACCCATCTAAAATGTGAAGAAACTATTCTATACGGTACTAACGTGTGTGCGCAAACCTACAAAAACACGATGGAAGGAAGGGCGGTATTTCTAGTAGGGTGAGGAAGGTATTTATTTATATTTTTTATTTTTTATTGTTTTTTAATTATTTTTTATTTATATAGGTATCAATGTGCGAACAGTCATAGTTAATGAAGCTTAGGAAACTAAAACAGAATGAAGACACCATCGAAGGTATTAAACATAAAAACCTTGAAAATAAAGATACCACATCGTAGTTAGGCTTCCCAGCGACAGCGCCCACTGATAGAGATAGTTCAATGTATGATCGTGTGCAGTTCGTTCTGACCTCACCCACCACTGCCTGGAACATTCCATCTACATGGCGGTCGGTGAAAGGCAATCCATAGGTAGTTTTCTAAGCATTGTCGATATCTCGTATGCCCGGCAATAGCATGATGTCTTTCTTGCAAATAGAGTCAGAAGTCAAGGAAGTTCTTGTGTCCGTCACGATAGGGGTAATGGTCCGCATGTCCACGCATCCAGGTGACGGAGCTGGTCCGAGTCTTGGGGTGAAATGTCTCATACAGAAACCATAACGTGCGTGCAGATATATGCTCCGGCATAACTCGCAAGAGGCAAGAGATATGCCAGCATCTGCCGCACTAGGTGCCAAACCGGCTCCGCCTCTCCACAGCTGAGGCGGTTCTCGTCAGAATCTACTGCATTACAACCCACACAATTGGGAGATTCTGCCATGTGGATATTGTACAGACGTTACTGCGTCACCAGCTTCCCATTAACAACTACATAACATTGGGAAACAACATCGGAATCAAGCATGGCATCGTGTACAGTCTCCCACACCACGCGCTACCGTACATCAGGATATTTTAGTTTGACCACATTTAGGGGGCGGCGTTGCAGCATGTCATGATATAGGCGTCGAGTTGTGCCCATTCGTGGTGTCGGGAGCGCGACACTGCAATAACTTTGTTCTGAACAGAAACATCCTATATAAAAGAGGGGCGCTGGGATGTCCTGTAGTGGCACCGGCGCTCTTAGTGAAGCAGGTCGTAGTGCCGTCAGAAGCAGACTCGTGAGGCTCGTAGGACAACGGCGCAGCAGACATAAATGTGAGCTAACATAGAGGGCAATGGCCCTGTCCTGGACGTTAACTATGCCGAGACCACCTTTTTCTTTCGGGAGGGTAAGAGATACGTATCTGATCTTCAGTAACATACCAGCGCTGACGAAGTATCCCAGAGCTGCCATAATGCTACGCGCCAAGGGGTTCGGAATGCGTAGCGTTTGGGCGACATGCGGTATGCGGGACGCAAGGTATACATTGACATAATGCGCCCGCTGAACGATGTTGAGGGATCGTAAGCGCTGATTTGCAATTCCGGTCCGAATTTGGTTAAGAAGGCGTCGATAATTGAATGTCGCCGCGCGTCGCATGTCGTTCATGAAATCTAAACCCAAGCAGCGGACAGTATCACTGATGCCTAAGGGGGCAAAGTGTTCCTGCGGTAGTCCAATCCCGATGCTCAAGGCGACGGACTTGTCAACGTTGATTTGGCTACCAGAAGCTCTACCGTAGGCTGCAATCCAGTCCAAAGCCGCCGCTATATCGCCAGATACACGTATGACGATCATCATATGCGGTGCAGCGATAGATGGAGCCGCCAAACTGTATCCCTGTGAGCCTGTCTCGGAGACCACACAAAGGTTCTAAGACCGATGCAAATAACAATGTACGTAATGGACGTCCCTGTCGTACTGATGGGCAATTACAGGCCACATGCCCTGTGGATACACAGTATTTCCCTACATTGTAGCGATTTCCATTGCCTTCTGCATCCTCATGCCGTTGATCATGTCTGATTCTTCCCCCTTTAGGAACCGTTTGTCATCTTGAGGAAAAGAGAATGTCCTGAATCTCTGTTCAATCCTCTGTCGTCTTTGACAAGGCCGTTGACAAAGTGAGGGTAACTTCGTATGCCGAAAGTTTTTGAGCACCGATGGTGATTATTAATCAAAATTTAAGCAGTGGTGGCTTTCGAACCCCGGACCGTGGATGTTTTGATTATTAATGAAAGACTGTACTCCTGGACCATCTACACGAGTCCTAGTCCAACCAGCATTTTCAACTTTGATCAGTGCATTTATTTCAGTGACCGATTGCAACTTATGTGTTGTGGCTTACATCAATGAACAACCTCCGTAGTATTGTGAATAGAGTCTGGGGTTAGCCTTTGTATACATGTTGTGTAGTATATACTGGTATCTGAAAGCAAAATGTGACGTGAACATGATTGTTGAATTTGTTTTCTGAGAGGCTGTTTAGATGGCTCTATCCTGTTTGGATGAGGGCAGAAAGTGTCCACTACCTCATGAGAAATGTTTTGTGAATCCTTACTCGTCTCGCTGTGCTATAGACGTCATCCTTTCACAGGGTAAGGAATTGTTAGTTGGAAGTCGTGTTGATGACAAGTAGCCTGAAATGAGTGGAACAGGAGGTGTGGAACAGGAGGTGTAAGGGGGAGGGGGAGCCAGCAGAGAGCTGGGGCGTGAGAAACACGGTGTCGTCGCCGCGAGGCGGCGCACAGTGAGAGCGACAGCCGTGGTCACCGTGGCGGCGTGCGGCACCCCGCCGTCACGGAGCGCCAACTTCAGACCCGCAACTTTGCCGGCAGTCCTCGCGTCCGGCCGAATGTAGAGCTAGCTGTCCACTCCAGCAGCAGCAAGTGCGCCGTTTACTGTCGAGCATTGCTCTGTGAGTGGATCTCTCTCTCTCTCTCTCTCTCTCTCTCTCTCTCTCTCTCTGTGTGTGTGTGTGTGTGTGTGTGTGTGTGTGTGTGTGTGTGTGTGAGTGAGTGAGAGAGAGAGAGAGAGAGAGAGAGAGAGAGAGAGATAGTTATGTGTGTGTGTGTGAGAGAGAGAGAGAGAGAGAGATTTTTGGAGGGGGGGGGGGGGGGGGGGCAGAGAGGGACAAGGAAAGAGACAAAGCAGAAGTGACATAAGACTAGGGAAGAGATGGAGAAAGAAAGAATATTAGAAAGATACAAACTTTTCTCCGTCTTCTTTGTGACTTGATATGACATGTATAAGATGTTAGCCCATGCATCGTATTCTACAATAATGACTTAGGCAGCCGGCCACGGTGGCCGAGCGGTTCTAGGCGCTGAGTCCGGGACAGCGCGACTGCTACGGTCGCAGGTTCGAATCCTGCCTCGGGCATGGATGTGTGTGATGTCCATAGGTTAGTTAGGTTTAAGTAGTTCTAAGTTCTAGGGTAGTGATGACCACAGCTGTTAAGTCCCATAGTGCTCAGAGCCAATGACTTAGGCCGTGTATCGGGTATTACAAAAGCCCCCGTTCAAATGCTAGCAAATAATATCCGTAGATAAACAAACAAACATCATAATACTGCCGGCCAGCGGTTCTAGGCGCTTCAGTCCGGAACCGCGTGACTGCCACGGTCGCAGGTTCGAATCCTGCCTCGGGCATGGATGTGTGTGATGTTCTTTGGTTAGTTAGGTTTAAGTAGTTCTAAGTTCTAGGGGACTGATGACCTCAGATGTTAAGTCCCATAGTGCTCAGAGCCATTTGAACTATCACAATACTATCGTTGACATTTGCGTAATTTCATATTGTTCATTTTATATTCTTGTTCGTTGATAAAAAAGCGTTTCCGATGGACAGTTATTACAGCTATGTGAGCCGTGGCGGCTTATGTGAGGGCGTGCTCGCGAACCTCTTGACGTCACTTGTGCGCGCGTTCCACCGAGTCTGACCCTCCTCTTTGCTTGGTTTTGTGTTCCCTTTGGGGCTGTGTGGTAGCGCGTGGTGTGCGGGGCGCGAACCTGGACGGGTGTACCTGAATACTCGGTGACCTGGCGAGTGCAGCGGCTTCAAATCGTTGAACATTGGGCTTTGCGGGACCTATGTTTCCCTGCAGCGTTGACCGTGGCTACCGGCGAGTGTAGAGGCAAGGAGCGGCTCTCGTCACATGCAACCTGGTTACTAAGTGCTTCAGTCAACTGTGATGTGCTGAACACGTCGAAATGCATTGGACAACTTCTTAACAGCTACGACCTGGAGGTCAGTATTATCGTATTTACTTATATTGGATATTTAAGTTAAATAGAGTCCATGTTCGTGGTACAATCTCTATAGTAATAGTAAAAAAAAGTTTCAAATGGCTCTTAGCACTATGGGATTTAACTTCTCAGGTCATCAGTCCCCTAGAACTTAGCACTACTTAAGCCTAACTAACCTAAGGACATCACGAATATCCATGCCCGAGGCAGGATTCGAACCTGCGACCGTAGCGGTCGCGCGGTTCCAGACTGTAACGCCTAGAACCGCTCGGCCACTCCGGCAGGCCTTATATTGAAGTCCTAGTAGAATTAGAGCACAGATGTGATGCTAGTTGCAAGGAGAGAGTGCCGCCACAAATTTATTTGGTCAATAAATTTTTTGTATTCGGGCAGCTATTGTATAGCAGACCTGACATGTTCTTGAAGTACCATTTCTAATTTTATGTATAATACAAATGTCGTTATGAATTGTGATATTATTTTAAAAACTCAATTTGTATGAACTTGACAAGAATTTTAGTAACGGTTAGTTGGCTTATCATATAATTTTTATTAATAAAGAATATTTGTTTGGAAATGGTAAATGGCGCATAAAGAATCCCGAAACGGCTTTTCTGCCCCAACTCGATACTCCCTGTAGTGTCTGTGTATAGTTAGAAGCGTTTCAAAACAATAATACGTTACCGCACCTCCAGCAAGCGTCAGAATGTGTACGAAAAAGACAATTCACTCACTATTGCCGAGTGGTTCTAGGCGCTTCAGTCTGTAACCGCACGACCGCTACGGTCGCAGGTTCGAATCCTGCCTCGGGCATGGATGTGTGTGATGTCCTTAGGTTAGTTAGGTTTAAGTAGTTCTAAATTCTAAGGGACTGATGACCTCAGATGTTAAGTCCCATAGTGCTCAGAGCCATATTTTTTTAACTCCGGCGCGTGGTTAGTTCGTTGTAGTTGTTCTGCTGGACTGTAGATCCATTAGACATGAAATGCTGTAGGCGCTGTCAGAATTATTCATAACCTGCACCAGGTAGAACCTTAGTTGTCAAATAGTTAGCGTTGCTGGTTTCTAACGCGGAGTTCTGCATTGGGTTGCTGGTGATCTCCTCAGATTTTCCTATGGAGAAATATTCTGGCAAGAGAACAGTCGGTCAAATGAAAAGAAGCTTCAGTATGTAAGCAGAGAAATTGACACCTGAGTCATCAAATTCGTGATTCTGTACACTAATTCTTTCACAGAAATTAGTGGCGTACTGTTTGACCATGGAAGACGTTAAAATGATAAGTTGTTATGCACATCGGATGAAATATACGATGAGTACGATATTTCAGTGCCCGCGTTATTCTGAATTACGATGCAGAGTTCCTTTAGACACGCATGACATAGTGGAGTACGATCAGAGAATTGTAGACGCATGGTTGACGACATATGTAAGTTTGGATCTAGCGGTGATTCTTACACGGATAGTCAAATGGTAAAGTGACCGCTCGCAATAAGCGAGAAATCCGGGCTCGAGTCCCGATCCGGCACCAATTTTCATTGTCGTCGTTCGATTCTACAGCTGATGGTTGTCCATATTCAGTACCGCAAAAGCATTTAATGAAATTACGACTGTCATAAGGCTGTCCACAGCGATGACCATCGCGTTGTTGTTACGAGATTATTTGCAGCAGAATGGAAGTAAGGGTTTCCATAACCCTTCCCCCCCAGTTCGCTTTCTCCAACTGAGCGAGGTAGTGCGGAGGTTAGCACACCAGACACGCACTCTGGTGGACGACGGATCAAGTTAGCGCTCCTGATTTACAATTTTACGCGATTTCCCTAAATCTCATCCAGGCAAAGTCCGAAATGCCCCTTTGAAAGAGCACAACTGACTTCCTTCCCTGTCCTTGAAACCACCAGAGGTTCAGATTCTGACTTCCTTCCCCACACTTGAAACCACCAGAGCTTCAGCTTCGTTTCTGATGACTTCTATGTTCACTGGACGTTAAACTCTAATCATCAATTAAACTCCAGAATCAGGCCCAGAGGATCTACCGATGCCTATAGGTCGCCGTTTCATCGTTTGTCATATTCGGATGCAGTATGGTGGAGACTGCTCTCCCGATCCTTGGCTGCTTTCCAGACCTTGTAGCCACTGCTACTGATTCAACTAACTCCCCCACTGGAAACAAGAGGCTTAATGGACACCTCTAGTGATGTCGGGAACTGAACTCCTGTCCTTTTCACAACAGTCAGAAGCGCTGAACACACAGTTACGGAGTCAGAATTTATTCAGGCAACACCATCGAGTGATAAGAAACGTTAGAAGTGTGACCTTATGATTATAATTTCAGACTCAACACTGCTACAATGGAATGAAGTTATTCTAAGCCCAGAAGACCTGTGTACTTAGCACAAACTGATTTTCAACAACATTTGAAATAGAGTGGTTAGCCATACAGCGCTGCCCATTTTGGTCTGTGGCACAGATTTATTGGAACCGTGGTACAATCCATGATACGTTTCCGATACAAATGCCATTTTATCAGTACGTTATGTTCTTCGGCACTGATTTCTTGCGACAACATGCGGGTCACGAAGGCTTGGATATTTTGCGGTGTGCGATGGGTTACTGCCACGTTAAAGCGTTCTGGCTGAACACATTTTCGAATTTTTCTTAATTGGAAAGTGTCTCTCATATTAGCTTCTAGATTTATCACTTCTTGATCCAGTTTTTGCATAGAATGTTCGAAATACCGTTACATTCTCAGGGCCATCGAACTAACGACAAATATCGACGTGGTGTCGAACTACAGGTACGTATTGAGTTCTGCATCTTCGCAAACAGACTTATTGATAAAAGAAAAAGTTTTTGCGTTGGAATGAGTATTAATTCTGAGTTTGGTGTTCTGCCCACCGCATTCGGTTAGCTCGTATGTCCCAGAACTGCCACTCGACTCTCAGTTCTTGACGTACGATAACAACCTGCGCAAGAAAGTTACCTTCGCATTCGAAAGTAACAAATCCTTCGTTGGTACCGAGGGATGGCTAACACAGACTGTGACAGCATCGCCACCTCACTGAGTCGCTCTCAGACTACGGTAAAGCTCTTCAATTTGCGCCGATACAAATTGCTTATAGTGCTAATTAATTACTGTCCTGGCTCCAAAAGTTTCATATGAGTTTCCCTCCTTAATTTTTGAGGAACCTGGGTACAAAAACACACGTAATTAATTACCGCATCGAATAATTAATCATTTTAGGGAGCTGCAAAGACGAACGGGCAGGGCGCTCGGAAAAAATAAAATTAATGGTCAATCAAAGTATGCATAGAACTTATGATCGGAATATTTATTAAGTGTCAGAGTATGGCAACGTTAATAGGGAAACAACGTAATGTACGTGAACTTTTAGTCATTGTGTAAAACATTTACTATTTTCTCCTTCAGCAAGCCAACAGACCTTTGGATGATACAGGTCGTTCAGTTATACGACAAACATAAATCATGTTGGTCATACGATCAGAATAACGCAGAAATGAAGGAATTGTATTCAATGTAACTGCGTGCCACACACGAAATATTTTCATGTTCAATAACTTTTTCCATTTGGTAATTTACTGTACTAATGATGTTAGTTGATAATAAAGAGAAAAGAAGGAAGCCCTTTACCATCGATAGTCACTGCATAGTGTAAATACGTAGACCCAATAACAACAAATGCGTTAATAAACGGGAATCATCTGTAGAATCTAATACCTCGAAAGATTTTAGTGTTATGTCACTATGGCAGTAGTGGGCAGGCGCAGCAGGAGTGTCTATGGTGATAGAACGGAAGTAGTCTCGCTTGCTAAAGGTAATAACGCGTATACACGATCTCTCAGAAATGTTATGACAAAGGTCAAGGAGCTGTAGAGGGTGTCTTCAGGAAGAAATCGAGGATAGGAACCCGTTTCTCGAAACATCGCCCATCGACGCAACATGGCGTAGAAGCTATAGGCTCCGGCGCCGTCCACTAGGCCGCCCCTTCGGAAGCAAGCGTGATTTTTTGTGCTGATGGACTGTAGACGGATCGTCTCGCTGTGTTGTATGTTAGTCAGTGATCGCGAATGACTGCCATGATCGCCAGTGGAGAAGATGGGGCTAGCTACAGCGTAGACAGGTCTTGTCTCCTATGAATGCAATGCTCAGTTTCCCCGGTGTATGGTGGTTTCAGACACGGGTTTCCGTCTGCCGTTTATTTTTCTCCTGGAACCCACTTGAATCGCCAATGTGTTTCAGTATACAGAAGAAAATAAACTGTGGACGGAAAGCATGTCTGTAAACGTCATCAGTCAAGGCAGCAGACGTCACATACATAAGAGAAAGGCCCGTCTACGTAGAAACTAGCTCCATCTTTTCCACTCGTAACGTGACAATCAGTCGCGATCGCTGGGTAACAAACAACATTGCGAGACATTCCACCTACGGTCCGTCAGCGTACAAAGTCACATTTGCTGTCGAATGATTGGCCGAGTCAGATGCTCTGTAGCGTCGCTAAATCAGGTTTACGGACACGGGTTCCTATCCATGATTTGTTCCTCAAAACGTCCTCTACATTTCCTACAAATTTCTCGCAGTTTCTCTGGGACACCCTGTGTACTAATTCAGTTATTAAATATTGAGACTGATGCCTACAGAGTAGGCGTTCGCAAGAAACTTGATACTCACAAAATTCCACTTACGACGGCGTTAAATTTATGTTTTACTTTTTTGTTGGCTTTTTTCCTGAAGGCCATACAACTGCGACAAACATATCCACACCTATCCTTACAATAGTCACCGTTAGCAGATATGCAAGTTAGCTGTTCTCTACATAGCTGCTGGGAGACCGCTGAAACATGCTGGCAGCAAGGTCCCGTATGGCTTCTTTTGTGGCCGAATGTTTAAACATCACCTTGCCTTTTTACCTGTCTTAACGCGGTTTTTAACTTCGTGGCAATGGTGACGTTCTCCAGATGGTGGTATGTCACTTCAGATGCGGATCGTACTTGAAACACTGTTTTTCCTCTCCAGTTCTCGTACGGTTGAGAAACACTGATCAGGTCCCCACGAATCGACATGCGATCCTCACTTTGGTCTTGCTTCATGACATGTGGCATACCGTGCTGGATAGCGTGCAACTTGTTGACGTTTTCAGTGAGAATTTTGTAGCACATACCATGGATGAACCCTACTGCAGCTACGAGATCTGTCGCCAAGCACCGGTTGCAACCTCTTCAATCTTGCGTACAGTACGAACTGCTTGTAGTCGTTCAGTGCTCACAACGCTCTCCAAATTGTCTATACGTTGCGAAGAACGTCGGTGTCACTCAACACAAGGTGACTCAATGCATCTCCACCATAAATATCCTCATTATTTGAAATATGTCGGTAGCAGTTTTCAGCGATTTCCGAGAGAATTTAATGTTTGTCCATTTGTTCCACCTGCAACATATTCGTGTTCCAACACGCGCATTCAAATCACTATCACAACAGCATCGGTAGTTCTGCTTACAGTGCATATACTTAACTGTCTCTTGCTGGGACGGTAGACCAACCATACCACGGCATTCTTATGCACTCCAATGCAGCACACCGCTACTATCCACCAATTCTCAGAATAAAATGACTGTACTAAGTAGTATTAGGAACAGAAAGATGGCTAAACCTGTAGGTGAACAGTGGAAAAATCCTAAATTAACAGTGAAAAGTAACACAGGTGAAAGTGTACGACAATAGAATCAAAAAATTACAGTAAACGAGGGTCTGTACATAAGCCGTTTAGGTGATAATTGCGAATGTGTGGTTATGAGCTGTCACTAGCTGTGATATGAATTATTATTGTATTGATTTTTAGTGTATTTAATATGTAAACTGTTCGATTAATCTGGCTGGTTGATTGATTAAAGGGACCAGATTACTAGGACACCAGTCCCTTTGTCCTCAAACACACAGTTCTACATGACTGTACATCATAGATGGCATACTGCACAGAACCCAGGGGAAGAAAACCCTAATTTCTACCAAAGGTCAACGAAAGCTAGCTAAGGGACGAAAAAGAAGAAAGAGGGGATATAGGAAGAATGGTAGGCGAAGTGTCTTATCTAGGGAGCAGCCGGAAAACCCCGAAAGAACAATTCAATGACGGGAGATACATCCCCCACACCCGACCACTTACCAGATACATCCCACTCAGAAGTGTCTAGGAAAAATAGCAACAAAGACACAACAAGAAAAACACAGATAGACTTATGATGAACAAACTGAACAGACCATGTGGGAGGGTGGGAGGAAGAATAAAAGAGCAGGTAGGATGAGAGCTGGGGTGGACCACCGAGCTGAGACAGCCGGATACTAGTCTGGACGGAGGAGACAACAGCGTGTTCTTGGTTCAAATGGCTCTGAGCACTATGGGGCTTAACGTCTGAGGTCATCAGTCCCCTAGAACTTAGAACTACTTAAACCTAATTAACCTAAGTACACACATCCATGCCCGAGGCAGGATTCATCTGCGACCGTAGCGATCGCGCGGATCCAGACAGTAGAACCTAGAACCCCTCGGCCACCCGGCCGGCCAGTGTGTTCTGCCAAATCCTTTATGGGCCGATAAGATTAAGTGGTCCCCCTTAAAGAGAGTCGTAAAACCCCCTTTCACGAATAAAACGTAAAACTATGTCAGACGCTGAGGCATCGTCTCCTAACACCAGAGTCGTGGCGGCTAGGTTGTAACAGTCGACCAAAATGTGGACCTCCGTCAAACGAGAACCACAACGGCAGGATGAAGGAGATGATCGTGAGTCAGCCACGTACAGCCGATGCAGAGCCGGCAAACGATGGTAGAATCCCTGTGAGAGGCCTGCATGGAGGACTCTACAGATTTGCAATGTCCTTTATCACATGTAGTTTGTTTAATGAAGACAGAGTGAGCCAGGCCATACTGGAGATCGCTAAAACAAGACAGCGTTATATCAATTGGAGGACTGTTTCCTAAATATCTGTCTCAAGAGTCGGTTTCCTTGTAGTTAGTTAGACTGATTTATCAATGAGTTCATTCCCTGGGATCCCAAACGAAGTCCAGACGAAGGTCACCGAGCATCCACGTTGTTCAAGAGCATACAGGTAACCCTGGATAGCTACGATCAGGAGACAGCGAGAGCAACACTGGTCTGGCACTTAAAAACTGCTCAAGGAGTTGTTAGAGATGACAGATGACTCACCAGTGGAGATATGGATATGTTTAAAGGGACGAGAGACGGCTACCACTCTGCAGTGAATACACTACAGCCATCCAGCAAGGAGTGCTGCTCCGTTTGTCCTGCATGAAGCATGAGTATAAAAAAGGCTTCATGACCAGCAACCATAGAGCCTTCAGTGTAGACCACTTTTGAACCTTGAGATCTATCAACGATGGAGAAAAATTGGTGGTGGAGGAAATTGGCATGGTGATTTTGGTCCTTTGACTCGCCAAGACGAAGCTGTGGCCGAGGGATCCACCATGAAGGTGTACATCAGTGGGCCCTGAAAAGAGGTGGAAGAGGAAACAGCTGAAGTTCAGGTGGGAGGGAGCAGATGCGGATTGTGATCGTAATCCCTGATCTGAGCCACCATTTTGGAAGATGATTCCCCGTGTTTGGAGGGAGAGGACGGTATCAGTCTCCATGAATAGGCTGTTCACTGGGCTAGTTCGAAAGGCTCCTGTGCCAATTTGAACCCTGCATTGGTATATCAGATCCAGTATCCGCACCGAGCTAGGTAACATAGTGGTTAGCACATTGGACTCGCACTCGGGAGGATGACGGTTCAGTCCTGCATCTGGCCATCCTGATTTAGGTTTTCCATCACTTTCGTAAATCACTCGAGGCAAATTCTGGGATAGTTCCTTTGAAAGGGCACAGCCAACATCCTTCCCATCCTCCCCTAATCCACTAAGACCGATGACCTCGCTGTTTGGTATCCTCCCCCAAACAACCCAACCTTCCGGTATTTGCAATGCTGAGGGTGGTGCTAAATCATATTCCAGACTCCCACAATTAAGACAGGACTGTATGAAAGCTTTGTAAGGCTGCAGAAGGGTAGTGCTATCTGCACACCAGATGGTGTTACTCAGACAGATTCTGGTGTAGATGGGGAATCCATGTCAAAAGAGCATCGAAGACCAATCATAAAAAGTAGTAAGTCTCCAAAACATTATCTGGTCATCGAGGTAAAGTTCTAGTTATGAGAGAATGGTACACATTGACAAGAAGTGCATAACACAAGTCTTTGCAGCTCGAAACTGAAAGACGTGGGTGGGGTGTGATGACAGTGCATTTTGTATGGCACCATGCAGTCGATGTTCAGCGATATCCACACTAGAGGAACAATTGTAGAGGCAAAAGTCGCCATCATATAAGGATGGTGATACTGATGACACCAGTGTAGACCATTGATGGCCTCTAGAAAGAGGAATCTCAGTACAGAGCCCTGCAGGCTCTCTAGCGTGTGGAGGGTGCTGTGGAAAGCACCAATTCCAACATATAAAGTATGATGCAAGAAGAAGTCCAGGAT
This sequence comes from Schistocerca serialis cubense, assembly GCF_023864345.2. Classification (NCBI taxonomy): domain Eukaryota; kingdom Metazoa; phylum Arthropoda; class Insecta; order Orthoptera; family Acrididae; genus Schistocerca; species Schistocerca serialis. The sequence continues at coordinate 441,412,067 of NC_064642.1, read as the reverse complement.
AGAAATTAAAAGACGACCTCAGAGGCCCTACTTGTGTAAGGTAGCGACAATGTGGTGTATGAAGGATTTGTAAGGCTGCAGAAGGGTAGTGCTATGTGCAGCCCAGGTGCCGGTCGAAGAAGACTGCTGTGAGGTGTTGACATTGGGCAAAAGCTTTTTGAATGCTGGACTCCAGGTAAAACACATTATCAGCAGTGGAACTACCTTGGCGAAAACCAGGAAGCCAATAGGCGCCAAGAATTAAGGGGCCAACACAACTACCAGCTCGCTAGGTGTTTCAGCAACTTACAGAGAACATTGGTGAGACTAAATGAGTGAGAACTATCCAGTTTGAGAACTGGGACAATGATGCTTTCTTGCTGTTGCGATGGGAACTCAACATCGCTCCAGATGTGGCTGAAGATGGCAACGATATGACGCTGAGAATCCACCATAAGGTGCTTGGTCATTTGGTTGTGGATGCGCTCTGGCCCTGTGTCTGTATCTGATCAGTGGGCTAGGATACTGAAGAACTCGCTCAATGGAGCATTATGTGGTTCCAGGTGGCGTGTAGTAAAAGATAATTGCTTTCGCTCCAGCTGCTATTTTATAACACGAAACGCAGGTTGATAACTCTCAGACACTGAGGCTCGAGCATAATGAAGAGCAAAATCATAGTATGAAGGCTTTCACGACCGGATAACATATCTTCTGGTAAACCTTCCGGGATGTAAGGTCGTGGTCCATGAAACTCTTCAGCTCCTAACGTTTCGTCCAGAGCTGCGCTGGACGTCTTCAGAGGGGTGTTTCTCCTCCAGTGAGTCTTGCCAACAGTCGGCAAGACTCACTGGAGGAGAAACACCCCTCTGAAGACGTCCAGCGCAGCTCTGGACGAAACGTTAGGAGCTGAAGAGATTCATGGACCACGACCTTACATCCTGGAAGGTTTACCAGAAGAAGAGCAACATGTTCGGCGATGGCGTCTGGGTCAATGTAGACAGTGTCATTCATGATAACACCAGGTTCACCTGCAGGTGTCTGTATCCATAGAGAAGTCTGATCCTAGCCCAAAACTATGAAGGAGAGGACTGATGCTTCAAATATCCCATTCCCAGCATTCTCACTTCTGTCGTTTTACTAGGTGCGGATCAGGGGATGGAGCTGCTTAAAGATAATGAGGTGCTCCATCAACGGGTTCCCCTTATGGATTTGGAGAGCCCGCCTACGATCTCTAATGGCCTCTGCAATTTCTGTTGACCACCAAGGTTCTGTCTTCCTTTGGGGCAGGCCTGAGGAGCAGCGGATCACTAAATCAGTTGTAATTGTATTCTGGACTGCCTCATTGATATCTCCAAGCAGCAGGGAGCCAAGTGCGACAGCAGAGGCGAAAGCACCCCAGCTTGTACTGTTGAGAGCTCATCTGTGCAGACGTCCAGGGAAGGGACAGGAAGATCGAGAACTGGTCACTACCATACAGGTCATCGAGATTCTCTAGTGGATGGGTTGTAGAAGACAAGGGCTGCAAACGGGAAGGTCAATGCCTGAGAAAGCACAGTGCACCATACTGAAGGGTATGGGAGCACTGGGATATAGAGACAAAGTCAGATTGCATGAGTAAGTTTTCAAGGCCTTGATTGTGACCAGTTATCATACTTCCGCCCCACAAAAAGTTGTGGACATTGAAATTACCCAAATTAGCAAACGTGGGAGAGGGGGGGGGGGGGAGAGAGGGCTGAGAAGCCACTGCAGCAATAACCTCTGAAGGTGTGTCAAGAGATACAAGTTCACTGTATGGAGTGTCCAGAACATGTGCGCAAACTCCACCAAACACCCTGTCATAGCAACATTCTTACAATACCCCTAGTAGCCGCGAAAGGCCGGGGCCTACGTTGCTAGGACCCAGTTTTGCTGAGGGGCAATGCAGAAGGCAGGTGAAGTGCTTAAAACATTTCGTAGCTCAGCTAGGTGATGGAAAAAACGGTCACTGTTCCATTGGAGAATAACGTCGTCGGTGTATTATGAAGTCACGAGGTGATCAAAGAGTCAGGTTGTGCCTTAGGGTTGCCTGCTGTCACTGGTTCAGAGGTTAAGGCATCAACACATAGGATCTGGGTTCTGTTGCGTGGTGCGACCATGCGACCACGGCCTTCAAGGGAAGCAGGTATGGAACAGGTGGGATCTAGTGGCGTGAGGGCCACGGTCGTCTCCTTCTTCTTGGAGCACTTTTTCTTACCTTCCCTCTCCTTAGTGGATTTGGACACTTGCGAGGGCTTCTCTGAATCAGCATCAGGTAATGATGGTGATCATAAAGCTCTGATCAGCAGCCTGTGGCTCGTTCAGCTGCTTGTAAGGAAGTGTTCCTTTCCACACTCGGATGTGGGGACGTTCCCCGTGGGTGGCGAGCCAATAATCCCAAACCTGGGGCAAGCAGCAAGAGGAGAGTCCCCAACTACCAGGGGGCAAGGTTTGGTTGAGCAGCTGAGAGCGCCCACTCTAGGAGCTGTAATGGGTGGGAGTACTGTCACCAAAGAGGGGTAACATCGTCATAACTGCAGCATAAGACACTGTTATAGATGCTGGGTGCATTATAGGTGCTGGCTGCAACTGCTCCTACCTCTTCGTGGACCCTTCAAAATTTAGATTGTCCGGGATTTTATATTCTTGAATTTTCTTCTCTTTCCAGTTTGGTGAGCAGTGATAATGATGCTTTCCTTACTTGACACAAAGTGGGGGAAGGGCGTAAGGAACGTTAGCGTCCGCAAACTCTACATATGGGGCTAGCGATGCGTTGCAAAGACATGTGCTCGAATTTCAAACACTTCAAGCACAGCATAGCGAGGGAGTAGGATTTTATTGTTTCACATCGCATCAGTATATAATCACCTTGGTCTTTTCAGGGACTGAATCGCCTCAAAGGCCATGGTGAAGGCACTGGTAGTGACTCTTTTGTCCCCATGTACATGATGGACAAAGAGTACACCCCATCGCTCCAAACTGGCGCATACCTCGTCATCACATTGCAAGAGCGGGTCTCACTGAAAAATTATGCCCTGAACCGTATTTATAGGGAGTGACAGTCCCCGGTATGCCATACAACTTGTTACAAGCGAGTAGCGCGCATCACTGGGTAGGGGGTGCAGTTTTGATCAAAGCTGACAACTTTTAATTTTACAGATGGCTGCCACTTCTCCAAACACGTCTCCTGCGTTCTCTTCAAAGAATAACGGCTTTGTGGCCTGGAGGGAATCACCATCAGCACTTGTGCGAACCAAGTAATGTGGGGAGTATTACTCTGCTTGGTGCTTAACTCTACACTCTCCCACAGCATAGCCAGGGAAGGGAACGTTTTAGGTTTGACTCTCTCTGCACTGAAAGGCGACTTACCTCCCATAGAGGCTGCTTGGGCCGTATTCCCACCAGTGGGAATTCATTTGTGGTTCGTCTGCCATGGTGCCACCCACTCCAAACCGGGGCTCTCCCCAAGGGCGCCAATCAGTCTGGTACAAATTATGTGTGTCCTTTGGAAGTCAGATCTGGAAGCTGGAGAGATTGAATATGAGCCTCTAACCTTCTTTCCACCAACCTGACATCTTCTAAAGTTGTCTCCCCAGTGCAGAAGACAGCTTATCGGTTGTGGGATCTTCTCTGATGGAGGCTACTACGCTGTTGAATTGAATCTGTTATTGTGCTTTTTATGGGATGACACTTTCCCACGTTAGTCTCTGTCTATACGGAGGGCATGATTTGTATTACTGACCCTGATGGTAGGCGACACTTCTCATTAATGTTTCCTATTTGGTTGTTATTTAAATATTAACACATTTTACACTGTGTTTCACAACATTCGATATAGCTTTCTTAATTGTACTGTAACTTTTCTACGCACTTCCGATATGGAGTACGACATGTCCGTCCCTCCAGAACGACCGAAACATAGTTACACGTCCGTCCCTCTGGAACGCTCGAAACAGAGAGACGTGTCCGGCTCTGAAGAGTACCCGAAAAAGAGTGACTAGTGCAGCCGAAGTACTTCGTCTCCCAGGCGCGCCAAAGCGACCCGAATATGTCCGAAGCACTTCGGCTGCAATAACGTTTTATGTTTCTCAAAACTAGCGAAATTTAATAAACAAAAACGACAGACTCATGGGGTAACTACTTTCGTACCATATGCTACTCCGCGTGTTTGAAATTGCAACAAGGTGAGCTTTCAGCTAAATAAAATACTGGCGGCCACAGCCAGGAATATCACGCTGGCCAGCAATCCGTTGCTTAGAGACCCCGTGCCTTAGTCATGATGAGCACGTATTCTTTGCCATACATGGGGAGTTTTCAGCTCAGAAACAAACAGTGTGATCACTGCAAGGGGTAGTTAACTTGTTGGGTTTGGGTGTATTACCTTATTAAAGCAAACGGTGCAGAAATGGAATAGCACAAAGGTGGAGCATACACTGCTTTGGCCGATCTTTCCTGCATGATCTGAATTTTGAAACCTGGTAGCTGGTCAAACCCAACAATGGGAACCATTTGTTTATTTAATGAAAATTTGTATAAAACTCTGAAAGTGGAAACTCGAGTCCCAAATCATAAACCAAGTTTAATTAGTGTCTGCAGCATGAAAACTGTCATATGGAGTGGTAGAGAAGGAGAGTACGAGGTTGAAGCAACAAAAGGGAGTAATGCTGCAAAGGCTTTGGCCCCATGGTATCTGAGAGTGTACTCACAAAAAGTTATGAGACCCTGAGAGAGTTCGATTCACATCTTAGTGGGCTCAAATTCACGTACAGTCTAAATATTGGGATCGTTGAACATGCATGATGGGGCAGCAGCATATTTTCCTGTTGATGTAAAACGGCATGTAATTTTCCAGTATGGTCCAGCAGGAGCAAGGCCAATGCCTTGGCCACTCGACCGTAAATTGCAGTTCAATCTCCGATTTAGCCAGCTTGATCGTGTGCAGACTGAATTATCTTTATGATATCTCTTCCTACAAACGTCCCTCTTTCATTTCTAATGTAGTACCTGTACTTTAAGAGATCTGGACGTCGTGAATGCAGTTTTACTAGTAATTTCAAATATAATAACTAAGACACTGTACTGGATATTGAAATGAAAATTTAACCAAACAATTCAATATTTTCACATCAGTATGACAAAAAATTATTTACTGTAAAAGTCATCATGAATTGGAAATTTATTCCTATATAATAAATTATGTGTAATTTTTATTTCAAGTACAATGTACTTCCAAATTATTAGAAATGAAAGCTCATTATATGTTTTATGATTTTTATTATTAACTTGGTAAAAGAATGAAGCAGAAAAGTGTCCATTTTCCTGTTTTGTGTATTTGAGAAGAAATATTTTTGTGGAAGTCATCTTTTTTCCTAATAATTTAAGAACACATATCATTCTGCAGCTTAAAATATTTTGTACGTTATTGAAAATCTGGTTCGCCGTGTAGGCAAGCACTGTATTATAATGCAAGCAAAATTTGGTTTTTGTGCCTATAATACTGTATGAGATAATCAAACCCGTTTACGTAAAAACGTTGATTATAGGCAACTAAAACTAGAAATATGCATGGTACTTTCTCCCCAATGAGAAGATTTCAAAGGATTACAACGCATAATCTTGTTAATTATGAGTACTCTTTTAATTTGTTTTAATTTTCTTTGTTATTCTAACTTTCTTTGTCATGATCGAGCAGATTTTTCAGTTTCAGCAACACATTGTCTGCCCACTTTTCATGTTGCCCCATTTGTGATGCCTAGTCTCTTCACGGTTTCTAATCTGTTTATTACTCTATCATTACAATGTATCACCGTATTCATTGGAATGCTTCATTTTGCCATGTAAACAATTTTGCAGGAGTTAATAATCAGGAAGATCTCTACGTATTGACTTGACTTTAACAGTTTCTGCATAGTTTTGTCCATTTACTTCACACTTAATGTATTTATCTCATGCAGTTTTTCTTTTGGACAGAGGCCATGCTGTTGATGATCAGCAGTCAGCAGTGGACAAACAAAGTTCCTCAAATAGCTTTTCTCATCTCACTGACATTTTCGCTGTTTCTCCTGGTGACCTGAGCATAATATTCTGTGAGGTTCTCTATTTCCTGTCACTTCCTTGCCAAATTTCCTAAGACTTGCTCCCACTCACTTGTGCAGAAGTCCGATACATTTCAGCATCACCATATGGTTTGGCAACTCCGACAGTACCGAAGCCTTTAGAATCACCATCATTGCACTGAGCACCACATCTGGCAAATGACCTGTTAATCATAGGGAATTCCCCTTAAACCTTCTAACTTTCTAAGGAAGATGGTATATGTTCTTTCGGACATGTCCGTTCTCTAAGAATGAAGTTACAATGAAATCCAGACCTTTAGCTGCATAAATACCAGCTGGGACACTTGAAAATATGTGCCCCAACAGGGACTCTTACCCGGGATCTCCTGTGTACAGCGCACAGGCTTTATCCGACTGAGCCACGGAAGACACAGAGCCTAATACGACTGCAGGGAAATATGTCTGACACGCTCCCCGTGAGACCCACACTTCCAACTACTGTCCACGCACTACATTCGCAGTGTCCCTGCTCAGTAAACTCTTTACTCGCGGCATTCGGTCTACCGATTCCCGTAAGAGTTCGGGCAATGTGAGGGCATCCGCATTGAAGAAGATCATTGGCCGGTAAGTCTTATCTATATGAAGAAGATATATGTCCTTTCAGACATAACCGAACGAACAGATACCATTGGCGATCTTGCAGCTCTCCAAGAATGAAATTACAATGAAATCCAGACCTTTAGCTGCATATACACGTTGATAAATATCAGAGGGGACAGTTGAAAATGTGTGATTCAACCGGGACTCGAACCTGGGATCTCCTGTTTACATGGCAGACGCTTTACTCTGTGGCTCAGTCGGGTAGAGCGACTGCCATATAAGCAGCAGATCCCAGGTTCGAGTCCCGGTTGGGGCACACATTTTCAACTGTCCCCGTTGGTATTTATCAATGCCTGTATGCAGCTAAAGGTCTTTTCAATGTAATTTCCTTTCTAAATTTCGTTACATTGTGTTCATTTACCATACTGGCACAACCTTGATAGTGTTTTGTCAGACATTCGCAGTCCAGGACGTTGTCTGCGTCAACAGAGGTAGCTTTAAAAAATACTTTTCTGATATGTGTGGCCTCTATTTAGCCAGCAACCGTCCAGTGTAGCAACAGTATCAGTAGATAAATATCTATATCTTCTTTTGTTGCATCTGCATAGAAGCTTCACGGACTTCTTTTACGGCATTATAATACTATTCAAATTTGAAGGTGTCAGTGGAGGATCCATAATATAAGAGTATCTGTTCTGTTTCGCCTCCCTTCCCATACCTCATGTCATAAGCAAAGAAAATATACACTATTTTGTGCGTATTATAACAGGTGTCTTCGCAGTTTTCGTAACTTTAAACACTTGGCGTAACTAAACTTTTGCTGTATACACCTCTTACTTATGTCCTCAGTAGACATAAAGGATTTTTCATTATCACAGTATTCACATTTAGCAATAGGCAAAAGCAGCTCTCAAAGCTTGTGCTTAATAAAATACAACAGTTATTTTCACTATTTCCAACGCCAGCATATTGTTCGTTTTCGGTAAAATGGTTAACTTGCTATTTCAAGCAGTATCTGGAGGACATTTAGGCTTAATCTCACTTCAATACGGCTAAAATTTCTTCGTTTTTAATTCGATTTATAACAACAAGATTTTCTTAATTATCCTAAAATTTGCGACTGAAATATAAATTCATAACTTTTGGTATTTTGCGATGAAAATAGTTGAAATATCTTAAACAGTTTAAAAAAAAAGGCTTAAAAGGCTAACAGTATTAAACTGAAGTGAACTACTTGTACGGACAGAAGGATCGATTGCAATAAATTCCTGCTCGCAGTGCACTCAATATTTGCTTTAAGGACAGTACACAAACAAGTTACAGTGGAAATACCAGCTCCACCATCATATGAGGAGAGATTTTAGGCAAAGTTTTGTTTTTGACACTAGTGTGACAGCTACACGTTTAAAAACAGCGCGCGGTATCTGCTTTAAAAATACATCTAAACTCGAAATTGACGATGTAATATACATAAAGCATACACCTTTAGAATCAGGAGCAACATAATTTATCAAATAAAAAATAAAACATTTCTTCAGGCGTCATGATGTCGACGCCCCCTTAAATCCACGGACTTCCGTCTCAGCGTTATCGAATAGAAAATTTCGAATCTGTTAGTTACCAGCATGTGTAAGACGCTACCCTCAAGAATCGTTCCTCTACCAGGTGAAAGTCGAAAACGGCTACTACGTTAAAACTTTAACCAGGGAGCACATAACATGTCTTTATTTTTTCTCTCCAGTGGCAAGCTCTTCATTCAGAGTAGCACTTGCAAATAACGTGTTTAGTTATTGCTGGATGTATTTCAGTCTCTGTTTTCCGCTACAGTTTTTACCCTCTGCAACTCCCTCTAGTACCATGGAAGGTATTCCGTGACGTCTGAACAGATATGCTATCATCCAGTTCCTTCTTCTAGTCAGTATTTGTCACATATTCCTTTCCTCTCCGGTTCTGTGGAGAACCTCCTCATTCCTTACTTTATCAGTCCACCTAAATTTCTAAATTCTTCTGTAGCACCACATCTCAAATGTTTTGATTCTCATGTGTTGCATTTTTCACTAAGAGACAATGCTATGCTCCAAACGCACTTTCTTAGAGACAGTTTCCTCAAATTCAGGCCAATATTTGATACAAGTGGACTTCTCTTTGTCAGGAAGGTCGTGCCGATCTGTTTTTGATGTCTTCCTCGCTCCGACGGTCATGGGTTATTGTGCTTTCTAGGAAGCAGAAGTCCTTTACATCTACTACGTGATCACCTATTATTATGATGTTAATTTCCTCGCTGTTCTCATTTCTGCTACTTCTCAATACTTTCGTCTTTCTCCAACTTACTCTTAGTCCTTATTATGTACTCATTATAATGTTCATTCCATTCATCAACTCCTGCAGTTTTTCTTCACTTCCACTGAGGATGACAATGCCAACAGCGAATCTTATCACGGACATCCTTTCACCTCAATTTTAATTCCACACTTGGTTCTTGCTTTTATTTTCGTAATTCCTTCTTCGATGTTGAAATTGACCAGTAGGAGTGAAAGACTACATCCCTGTCTTACAGCATTTTTAGTCAGAGCCCTTCGTTCTCCGTCTCTCACTCTTATGGTTCCCTCTTCGTTTTTGCACAAATTGTATATTACCCGTCTTTCCCTATAGCTTACTTTTACTTTCTCAGAATTTCGAACATCTTGTATCATTTTACGTTGTAGAACGCTTTTTCCAGGTCGACAAGTCCTATGAACCTGTCTCGTTTATTCTTCAGTCTTCTTTCAGTCAACCGCAAAGTCAGTATTGCCTCTTTGATGCCTTTATCTTTCCTAAAGCCAAACTAATCGTTATCTGACAGATCCTCAGGTTTCTTTTCCATTCTTCTGTACACTGTTCATGTCAACAGCTTGAATGCTTGAGCTGTTGACTGTGATCTAACTCTTGCACTTGTCTGAACTTGCAATTTTCGGAATTGTGTGGATGTTGTTGTTGTTGTTGTGGTCTTCAGACCTGAGACTGGTTTGATGCAGCTCTCCATACTACTCTATCCAGTGCAAGCTTCTTCATCTCTCAGTACCTACTGCAACCAACATCCTTCTGAATCTGCTTAGTGTATTGATCTCTTGGTCTCCCTCTACGATTATTACCCTCCACGCTGCCCTCCAATGCTAAATTTGTGATCCCTTGATGCCTCAAATCATGTCCTACCAACCGATCCCATCTTCTAGTCAAGTTGTGCCACAAACTTCTCCCCAGTCCTATTCAATACCTCCTCATTAGTTACGTGGTCTACCCACCTTATCTTCAGCATTCTTCTGTAGCACCACATTTCGAAAGCTTCTATTCTCTTCTTGTCAAAACTGGTTATCATCCACGTTTCACTTCCATACATGGCTACACTCCATACAAATACTTTCAGAAACGACTTCCTGACACTTAAATCTACACTCGATGTTAACAAATTTCTCTTCTTCAGAAACGATTTCCTTGCCATTGCCAGTCTACATTTTATATCCTCTCTACTTCGACCGTCATCAGTTATTTTACACCCTAAATAGCAATACTCCTTTACTACTTTAAGTGTCTCATTTCCTAATCTAATCCCCTCAGCATCACCCGATTTGATTTGACTACATTCCATTATCCTCGTTTTGCTTTTGTTGATGTTCATCTTATATCCTCCTTTCAAGACACTGTCCATTCCGTTCAACTGCTCTTCCAAGTCCTTTGCTGTCTCTGACAGAATTACAATGTCATCGGCGAACCTCAAAGTTTTTATTTCTTCTCCATGGATTTTAATACCTATTCCGAATTTTTCTTTTGTTTCCTTTACTGCTTGCTCAATATACAGATTGAATAACATCGGGGAGAGGCTACAACCCTGTCTCACTCCTTTCCCAACCACTGCTTCCCTATCATACCCCTCGACTCTTATATCTGCCATCTGGTTTCTGTACAAATTGCAAATAGCCTTTCACTCCCTGTATTTTACCCCTGCCATCTTCAGAATTTGAAAGAGAGTATTCCAGTTAACGTTGTCAAAAGCTTTCTCTAAGTCTACAAATGCTAGAAACGTAGGTTTGCCTTTTCTTAATCTTTCTTCTAAGATAAGTCGTAAGGTCAGTATTGCCTCACGTGTTCCAACATTTCTACGGAATCCAAACTGATCTTCCCCGAGGTCCGCTTCTACCACTTTTTCCATTCGTCTGTAAAGAATTCGCGTTAGTATTTTGCAGCTGTGACTTATTAAACTGATAGTTCGGTAATTTTCACATCTGTCAACACCTGCTTTCTTTGGGATTGGAATTATTATATTCTTCTTGAAGTCTCTCCCAAGGCCATCAGTAGTTCTAATGGAATGTTGTCTACTCCCGGGGCCTTGTTTCGGCTCAGGTCTTTCAGTGCTCTGTCAAACTCTTCACGCAGTATCTTGTCTCCCATTTCATCTTCATATACATCCTCTTCCATTTCCATAATATTGTCCTCAAGTACATCGCCCTTGTATAAACCCTCTATATACTCCTTCCACCTTTCTGCCTTCCCTTGTTTGCTTAGAACTGGGTTGCCATCTGAGCTCTTGATATTCATACAAGTGGTTCTCTTCTCTCCAAAGGTCTCTTCAATTTTCCTGTAGGCAGTATCTATCTTACCCCTAGTGAGACAAGCCTCTACAACCTTACATTTGTCCTCTACCCATCCCTGCTTAGCCATTTTGCACTTCCTGTCGATCTCATTTTTGAGACGTTTGTACTCCTTTTTGCCTGCTTCATTTACTGCATTTTTATATTTTCTCCTTTCATCAATTAAATTCAATATTTCTTCTGTTACCCAAGGATTTCTTTTAGCCCTCGTCTTTTTACCTGCTTGATCCTCTGCTGCCTTCACTACTTCATCCCTCAGAGCTACCCACTCATCTTCTACTGTATTTCTTTCCCCCATTCCTGTCAATTGTTCCCTTATGCTCTCCCTGAAACTCTGTACAACCTCTTGTTCTTTCAGTTTATCCAGGTCCCATCTCCTTAAATTCCCGCCTTTTTGCAGTTTCTTCAGTTTCAATCTGCAATTCATAACCAATAGATTGTGGTCAGAATCCATACCTGACCCTGGAAATGTCTTGCAATTTAAAACCTGGTTCCTAAATCTCTGTCTTACCATTATGTAATCTATCTGATACCTTTTAGTATCTCCAGGATTCTTCCAGGTATACAACCCGTGGATTATTTTTTTTTTAAAGTCAGATCGTTTATCGCAGTACTCCCACGTTGTACACATTGACGAGAATAGCGCTTTTGTTACCCCTTCCCCGAATTATTTTAGATATTATGATGGACTGTTATTTACCCTTTCTTCCTTATTCGATCGTAAGTCTTCCAAGGCTCTTTTGAATGCTGATTTTGATATTGGATCCACCTATCTCTTCTTTATAGACTCCTGTTTCTTCTCCTGTCACGTTATCAGACAGATTCTCCCCCTCATAAATGCCCTTAATGTACTTTTTCCACCCATCCGCTCCCTCCTCTGCATTTAAACTGTGTGGAAGTCAGATTAACAAGTTCTTCCTCACTTCCTGCAGTGAGGACAGTATCATGTGCAAAGCATAGATTGTTTATTTTCTTGCCACCAATTCACCATCCCATCCATCCAGAGCTCCTCTGATGACATATTGTGCATAGGTGTTCCAGAGCTGAGATGGATGCATACAATCCTCTCTGACTTCGTTTGTCACAATCAAGAAACTCCGCGTATTCATCGTCAACGTTTGTGGTTGCAGCATGACTGTTTTTAAAGGACTTTTGGTAGTGATGTTAGGTGTTTCGGAAACCCAGACTCATTGAGCACAGGCTGCAGCTTGTCGCACATGACACAATCACAGCCTTTCTATCATCTAGGAAACGAATGTAAACAGGGACACAAAATTCCAGTCATTTTTGAATTATGTTGACTCAAATTCAAGATTGCCTCTCGAATAACTTTACCTGCCCCAAAACCTGCTTGTTTTGCAGAAATCGGATTGCAGGAGTTTTTTTAGGCTTTGATTCATCGTGAGTGAAAGGACTTCACTGGTATGCAATATAAATCCTACATTTATATGTAACTTTAGCAGTTCCTAACGTAGCCCAATGGCGTTCAACAGTACTCCACAATGCGTTACATATTAAATGTGAAACACGCACGCTTCCCATTCCCATCGTAGTTAGTATTTCTCTGAAGATTCCATCTAAATCTGTGGATTTGGTGTTCTTCAAAAGCTAGATGGTTTGTCTATGTACGTCACGAGCACCCGTGGACTAGGTGTAGCGTTTTTCGTTCGCAAACAAAACGTTGTCGGTCCCGGATTCGAAACCCGCTACTCGCACCAGAGGGGCAATTCTAAAGTTGCGGTTGATAATGGAAGCAAGACTAACGGAAGGGTTTTGTCGGCCTAGAAAAAGCGTTCGACAATGTAAAATGGTGCAAGAAGTTCGAAATTCTGAGAAAAATTGGGGAAAGCTATAGAGAGAGACGGGCATTACACAATATCTACAAGAACCAAGAGGGAATAATAAAGAAATGCTCCGATTAAACAGGGTGTAAGACACGGATACAGTCTTTCGCCCCTACTGTTCAATCTGTTCATAGAAGAAGCAATGATGGAAGTAAAGAAAGGTTTAGAAATGGAACTAAAATTCATGGTGAAAGGGTATAAATAGTACGATACGCTGATGACATTGCTATCCTGAGTGAAAGCGAATGAGAATTACATAACCTATTTAACTGAATGGACAGTCTAACGAGTACACAATATGGATTGAGGGTAAATCGAAGAAAGATTAAAGTCATGAGAAGTAGCAGAAATGTGGACAGCGAGAAATTTAACATCAGGATTGATGGTCATAAAGTAGATGAAATTAAGGGCAGCAAAATAACCATTGACGCACGGCACAAGGAGCACATAAAAAGCAGACTAACACTGGCAAAAAGAGCATTCCTGGCCAAGGGAAGTCTACTAGTATCAAACATAGGCCTTACTTTGAGGAAGAAATTTCTGAGGATACACGTTTAGAGCACAGCATTGTATGGTAGTGAGCACGGTCTGTAAGAAAACCGGAACAGAAGGCAATCGAAGCATTTGAGATGCAGTGCTACAGACGAATGTTGAAAGTTATGTGGACAAATACGGCAAGGAATGAGGAGGTTCCGCACAGAATCGGAAAGGAAAAGAATCTGTGGAAAACACTGACAAGGAGAAGGGATAGGACATCAGAGACTGTCTTCCATGGTTATAGAGGGAGCTGTAGTAGGCAAGACTGTAGAGGAAGACAGAGAATGGAATACATTAAGCAGATCACTGAGGACGTAGGTTGCAAGTGCAATTTTGATATGAAGAGGTTGATGCGGGCCGCATCGAACCAGTCAGAAGACTGATGACTCAAAAAAATAAATAAAATAAAATAAAAAATTAAAAAAAATAAAAATCACATTCCGTTTGTGATCCTACACAAATGTTCTTTTGCTCTGTGTTATTTCGTTTCTAATACCATATTTTGTAATGTTGTTTATACCTAGCTACTGACAGTTTCTTGTCACTAATGGTATTGCCATTAACTGAACTCTAGAATGGGGCAGTTTATCTTCTAGAGGAGGCTATGCACTTCATTTACCTGCTCTATCACAAGCGGTCTGAGGCGCTGCAGTCATGGACCGTGCTGCTGGTTCCGGCGGAGGTTCGAGTCCTCCCTCGGGCATGGGTGTGTGTGTTTGTCCTTAGGATAATTTAGGTCAAGTACTGTGTAAGCTTAGGGACTGATAACCTTAGCAGTTAAGTCCCATAAGATTTCACACACATTGAACATTTGAATCTTGTCAGTTTGGCAGTTGCTCTGCATTTTGCGGCCAAGCACTTTGAGTGTTCCTACATATTGAGCAGTTTGTATGCGACATTTCTTAAGTGCGATCGTTTCATCGAACAGTAATAGAGCAGTGTACGAAACCCATGCATACCTCGCTTGAGAGATCTTAGTAATGTGTTCAGGAAGAAAGGAACTGCTAATTTCTTTCAATTTGTATCATGTGTGGGGGACTATTCCTTTCTCCGTTAATGGACGGTGCTTGGATCTTCTTCACTTTTCAAACTCTTTGAGGCCTTTTTAATTGTAACAGCACCTTTTCTTATTCTCCTTGTTGATCAATTTCAGTTTTATCGCTATTTTCAATGGTAACTCAGAGAAGTTACTGACACGGTCTGCACCAGGGTAGGCCTCTCAATCCAGGACCAAACACCGCAATGTTGCCTCTCCAAAATGAAATCAGTCTGAAACTTCCTGGCAGATTAAAACTGTGTGCCCGACCGAGACTCGAACTCGGGACCTTCGCCTTTCGCGGGCAAGTGCTCTACCAACTGAGCTACCGAAGCACGACTCACGCCCGCTACTCACAGCTTTACTTCTGCCAGTACCCCGTCTTCTACCTTCCAAACTTTACAGAAGCTCTCCTGCGAACCTTGCAGAACTAGCACTCCTGAAAGAAAGGATATTGCGGAGACATGGCTTAGCCACAGCCTGAGGGATGTCTCCGCAATATCCTTTCTTTCAGGAGTGCTAGTTCTGCAAGGTTCGCAGGAGAGCTTCTGTAAAGTTTGGAAGGTAGGAGACGAGGTACTGGCAGAAGTAAAGCTGTGAGTACCGGGCGTGAGTCGTGCTTCGGTAGCTCAGTTGGTAGAGCACTTGCCCGCGAAAGGCAAAGGTCCCGAGTTCGAGTCTCGGTCGGGCACACAGTTTTAATCTGCCAGGAAGTTTCATATCAGCGCACACTCCGCTGCAGAGTGAAAATCTCATTCTGAAATCAGTCTGTTTTACAACCCTGCACCAGGAGAAATCCATGTGTAACGACGTCGCGAATGATTTTGCGTCAGGGTATTACAGATAGACGAGTTGTTATTCACACAACATTCCCCACGTTATAAACGTAGGTTTTTACAGCCAATGTTATGGTCAATAAAATACTTCTGCGTTTATGATCGCATTGTCAATATGTAAAACTACAGACATATCGGTAACTGTTGCGCGTGACCTTCATCAGGGTGTTTTTACTTTTGTGAGTAAACGAAAAAAATGCTCTGATGGAGGTCACTTGCAACAGTGACCGATGCGTCGGTAGTTTTACGTGTGTTAATACGGTCTAAAACCCTGGAAAATTTTATTGCTTGTGTCTCTCCTCATTCATTGCTCATTCCGAAACCGTAAGGTCCAGCCACACATGTGTCCATCGGCTATTATCTCACTTGATGATGATGATGAGGTCCCATACTCTGGGGAGCGTAGGGGACGATGCGGCAGACCCCGCCGCCTACTAGGCAAGGTCCTAGCGGAGGTGGTTTGTCACTGCCTTCCTCCGACCGTAATGGCACTTACATCCCCTTAAAATGACGCTAGATGACTAATAGCTCCTTTCTAGGTATCTTTCTTATGGTATTTTCTAGAAATGATGCTGATATTGCATTCCTTTGATATTTTCTTGCAATTACGTTGATAATGCAAGAAGAAGAAGAGAAATTGCTCTATCACCAACGGTATCATAACCCATGACACCAGCACCGATGCTCTTAGGAATCACTGAACGACATCATTGCTACTAAGATCCTCAAATATAGAAATATGAGCTATATTTGGGGCTTATCTTATCCAGTGTGTCACACTGAGGTCGAATACGTCTAGAACATGAGGATCCATCTCTCTCTGCAGGACAGCAAGGTTATCTGTCTTCAAGAGACCACGCACATTTTGCTGACTCTGGATCACAGGTTTCCGGGTTCGATTCCCGGCAGGTTTGGCGATTTTCTCTGCCCGGGGACTGGGTGATTGGTTGTTCTCATCATTTCATCATCATCATCGACATTCATACAGTGGCTAGATGGGACTGTGTAAAGAATTGGGCTGTGTAAAAATTGTCACTTTGTACCACTGCTAATGACCGTGCAGTATAGCGCCCAACAATCAGAAACTATCATCATCATCACCACGCACAACTGTCATCACTTTAACGATTCGGAGGGATGGATAAGCGATTGATCTACGCAATCTTTTCTCCTACCCTGCCCATACCCACTCCCCCCTCCCATCCCCACATCTGAGCTCCGAATGGTGTACATATTGCGGGGTAAAGCCATGATTTTCTTGGCAAAATGACACTGGCTGTTTTCCGTTATCTTCCACAGCTTAAATTAGGTCGCCCCTAAGTAGGTAATTTTTGCAGCCGCTCCTTTGGAATACAGAAGCTACATGTTTGCCTAATTCGGCAGAAACTCCGTACCGAGGTCCACCTTCTCCTTAATAGGTGCCGTTGAGCTCTTCACCGCAAGCCCGACGAGACGGTCTACGGCATACTGCTGCCATCCGTAGACAGAGGACCCTTGGTTTTTAGTAACTCCTCCCGCTACTCCTTCCTCATCACTTGCAAGACGATGCCTCATGATAGCGACCGGTAATATAGGAGCAGAAGTAAGTATTGACTGTAGCATCTTTTGGTCACTTAAGAGCTTAACAACTCGCCTACGAATATGTGACATGAAAGTCGGTTATAGCAAATGAGTTTCCAAGCGTTTCCCGTAGAATACCTTCACATAGCTTCTGCTGACTTTTTGGGTTCCGCTAGATTTATGCTCGTAATGCAATGTTTGCATTATTGCCTTTACCAAATGACGCCAAATTTGGAAAATAACCGTAGATTTTCATGCAATTCACGGACACCACATTAACATTCTATTACAGTCTTTCCGGAAAATGGAGTATAAATTTATGGCGTTATTGCCTTTACCAAGTGAGACAAAATATGGAAAATAGCCGCGAATGTTAATGCAGTTCACTCCCATTAATATTCCATTCCAGTTAGTCGAGACAACGTAGGATAAATTTACTTCTGCAAAAACAGACATAATGTCTG
This sequence comes from Schistocerca serialis cubense, assembly GCF_023864345.2. Lineage (NCBI taxonomy): Eukaryota > Metazoa > Arthropoda > Insecta > Orthoptera > Acrididae > Schistocerca > Schistocerca serialis. Next base: position 441,394,515 of record NC_064642.1, on the reverse strand, counting down.
AAGGGATTTTACTGTGTGTTTTAATTTTGATAAGTACACATTTTAAAATTGACATCTACAGAATTTAATTAAGTATGTTTAGAGATAAAAGTTATTTACAAATCTCTACTGAATACAGTATGTACATAAGTAATGTAACAAATTTACCCGACGCCACCTGTCGGTAATAGTGTTATAATTAACATAAATGACGTGCATTCTACCAACTAATATTATGTGACGCAGCCTGTGAAGGTTGCGGTGTGTGGACGGGTTACTCCTGTAACTGAAATATTAGGTGCGTTCTGGTACATTTGATGTTGATTGGATAGGATGAGAAGGGTTTGCATCCGTGAAATAGTAAATTAGTGTTATTATCGTTACAGATCTGAAGATGGTTCTAGAGGAACCGAACCGGTCATATGAATAAAGATTTTGCAATCAAGACGGATTATAAGTGCCATTGGATAAATTTATGGCTGGGTCCCACTTTTTTAACACAGCTGTAGTCAAAAGGGCACCACTTGGGTGCGGTGTGAAAGGATAACTGGTTTGTTTCATTTATTCTTAAAATCAGTCACTTCATTTCTTTCACATGTAGGAAACGAATTCGCAATGAACATAAGGTGTAGAATATATAATATTTTCGTGCATGGCACATACTATAGCCTATGCCTCAACCCTGACAATCGGTAATGAACCTCTACGGAAGTTCCTATTAACAGAATGGAACAGTAATCGTTATTTGTACGTGATAATCTTAAGTTTTTGCTGTTGTTGTATTTCAACATTTTTTCCATAGGACTGTAGTATATCTTGCACATTAATCAATAATTGACGTGAAGAGCAGACTGGATTTTTATACCATTATGTTTTTCTTGGCAAGATCATAATGACGTCATGGGCATGTATACAGGGTGGTCAGAAACAGTCTGAAAATGCTTCTAAGGGTAGACTGTGACGCGAAATTATTTTAAAAAAATGGACATATTGCGCCGTTTCCGAGTTAATTAACATTGCCTAACTCCAATCAGGCCATTGCGCGCGTCAGTTCAAGCGGTCCGCAGGAGACGGTGTGGCCAAACGCGTTCTTAGTTTGGTTCCTAAAACCGAAAAAGACAGCGATACAAAAATAGGACATCTGACGTTAATAAGGATCGAACCCGAGCCAAAGGCTGAGCAATCTCGTACACTATCTCTATGTCATGAGAACACCTGACACTAGCGGTATCTGGTAGGCTCCTTGAATTTGAACGCGCAACAGCCTGATTGGCTAACTTCAATGCTAAGTAACTCGGAAACAGCGCAACACACTTAATCGCTTTTCAGACTGTTTCTGACCACCGTGTATACGTCATGTAAATATAGAAAAATACAGAAACAGAAATGTTAGCCGAAATAGCATCTGGTGCAATTTCCAGTAGACGAGTTTAATACAGAAATTCTTACTTGAAGCAAATTTGTTCCTGGCAGCTAAGGGAAACTTACAAATAACAACAATTTTTAAATTAATCTTGGTTAACTACTGCAGTAGGAATATTCATTGTTCGATTATAACGAAGCACCTGATATTAATAACTTAAAGATTATAATAATTTGATTTATATAAGAATTGACGTATGGTCAAACGGAAATTATGCGATTTGTAATGTTCAGACAATAATGTAATATGTCAGTATCACCACTGAATATGATAAAGATGACAGTTAATGTGCTAGACTCGGTAATATGAATGTTTTAGTCTAAAATGTGTTAGGTGATCAAATTACCCTCGATAGGAATGATATAGTTTTCGAAGGCAAAGGGCCGGCCAATGTGGCCATGCGGTTCTAGGCGCTACAGTCTGGAGCCGGGCGACCGCTACGGTCGCAGGTTCGAATCCTGCCTCGGGCATGGATGTGTGTGATGTCCTTAGGTTAGTTAGGATTAAGTAGTTCTAAGTTCTAGGGGACTGATGACCACAGCAGTTAAGTCCCATAGTGCTCAGAGCCATTTGAACCATTTTTGAAGGCAAAGGTTATGTACTTTATTCCAGATCTGAGGGAAATTAAAAAAAATACGTTGAAATTATGATTGTCTTTTGGGTAAGAGTTTCACACATACTATGAGAAGCCTGTGGTAATAGCGTTACGTGAGCCATATAGTCAACTGATTCATATGAGACTAATATTACAAACAGATCGAACCTCTAGACTCCGGATTAGGCCATCTTAGCCTCAGCTAATTACTTCAAAGAGCTATTGTGACCCAGTATAGTATGTGCCCCCTGTGTTGTGACGTAAGCATCCTGCGGCCGGCACCGCCAGACACAGGCTGGCAGTCCCGGAGTCCAGAATTACGACGAGTTACAACTTCCTGACCTACCGCAAGACTTCTGTGGCGCACCTATTGCTATTTGTCACTGATTTTATTGGCTCATGTAAACTGAGCCTTAATCACGTCCTGTCACAGGCCGTTCTAAAACTTGGGAGTACATAGCTTCTACGTATTCACTACTTCCTTGTTCCGCCTGCTTGGACAAACAATTGAGGTCACCATTACTCCTCGGATTCCTTCCCGATCTGGAAACTTGCCCATGTGTCGATGTGAGTTGGTTTGCTATATTTATCCTATTGAATTGAAGTTTGTAAGGTTCTACGAAACACATTATAATATAAAAGTTGCAAGTAAATATTATGAACTTAGCAATTAAAGGACGAAGATTTACCATAAATATGGGGGAAGTAGTTCGTTAATAAGCAATTGTCTCAAATATGGGGAAAATCTACTGTTAAAAAAAATTTTCATGAAAATAGAAAACATTGTTAACAGATCAACACGCAAAATTTGGAAAGATATCGTCGTTTAAAAACATCTGAAAATTCATTGACTGCAAGATAGAAGTTTTCCGCTGAAATAATTGTGACGCAAATGGAGTAAACTGAAAATAGGAATACCCAAGAGTAATGAGAAATTTCATGTAACATTTTGATTTGGCGGACTGTGTGTTCGCAATGAATATTAATACTCATATATCCATTTTTCGAACAACATAGAGTTATAATACCAGAGTACAGATAATAAACATTTGTTAACCAACATGAATTCAAATCTAAAGAACACGAGAGAAGGAATAGAGAAATCTCGTTTACATGTGGACGACAAGAAAATTGTTTGACAAAGTTGACGCTTGCATCGATCATCATCGTCATCATCATCTCCTTCCAAGCACTAGGCGTTTTAGTCAGCTGTTCCCGTCTCTGTCTTCCTGTCGTGTCTTACGAGGCCTATCTAGTTCTCAGTTAGCCGGTCGGTCATTATCATTTTGGCTATCTATCTTCTGTCATTCTTTCCATTCTGTCGTCTTATATCTTTAAATAAAAAGATTTTTAAATAGTTCTTATCATTTCATTCCTTACTTAATCCATTTGATTTCTGCTCCTTTCATATTTCTTGAACTTAATCTCTGCTGCTCGTACAAGTCGTTTTCCTTGTTTTGATACTGTCCATGGTTCAGAATCAAATGTAAGTGTAGGTATAGCCACAACTTTATAGAATTTCATGTGTGTGACCTTTTTTGATTTTCTTCTCAAAGTTCTTCCAGTTGTTACTCAGATATCTCGATACTGCTCGAGCTTCCAGTTGACAGGACAAGCATAGATTGTGGTTTTCCGGCGTAAAGTATGGTTCGCCTCTCCGTAATTTGCCAGGAAAATAGAACTCAAACTCTAGCTTTGAGGCTAGATTTCTTGCGTAATATGGCTTATTCCTAATATATTATACTATAGGTATCCTGATAAGCGAAAGTATCGCATATTAATAAAAGGTATCTCACATTAGGGTAACTTCATTTTGCCATCCCAGATACTGGATTCAGACTCAGAATTTTACTAAGTGCTTTGCAAATTTTGTGAATATGATGATGATGTTTGGTTTGTGGGGCACTCAACTGTGTGGTTATCAGTGCCCTTACAAATTCCCACCTTTTGCTCAGTCCAATCTCGCCACTTTCATTAATGATGATGAAATAATGACGACAGCACAAATATCAAGTCATCTCGAGGCAGGTTAAAATCCCTGACCCCGCAGGGAATCGAACCCGGGACCCCGTGCTCGGGAAGCGAGAACGCGACCTCGAGACCACGAGCTGCGGACTTTGTGAAGCCATTGGGTGATAATCCCGTTCTTATAAAACGTGATGTGCATCGTATCGCACTTGTGTGGTAGAAAAAGCAAAATAAAACCTTCATATAATCTGTTTATTACCTAATTCCGCCCTTAAAACACAGCCTCATGTGCGGGATTCATGGGACCGTTTACAACAGTTCATTCCCGAGAAATAGAACTCTAGTGGGGATATAATCAAGGTCAAGCAGCAATCTCATTTGTGCCAACGACGTCATTTGGAGAGGCGCACTTGAAAGCAGTAACAACGAAAAATGCTATAAAATGCCTCTGTAATAGAAGAATCTTCCATTGTACCAGTCACGTACTTGGAGTCAATATCTTTGCAATAACCATAAGTTCAGCATACAAGTTGTAAACAACGGAGTAAATGGAATCCGTTTACCGTCCAAGCCACATTAAGAGCTGCCAGATCTAGTAAAATTAGAACGTTCTGACTACGTTAATTAGCAATTACCGTCTCTATACGAGGCACGGTTGAAACATTTCAAACAGATGAAAATTTAGCGGAATCAAAGGACACAGATGGGAAAACCTTGTTCTCGAAATAAAAAAAAAAAAAAATGAGATAACACAGGACACAATCTTCCAGTCATTCGTAGTCTGATAAAAATTTGGCTTAATGCAATGTTTCAGATGTGAAATCTGAAGCAGTAGACTCTGAATGCGTGCAATAGTCGTTTCTCCGAAGACCAACATAGAGAAGTGAGCACAGTGCATAGAATGTTACCCTTAGCCTCCCCAAGAGTATTAATTTGAAAATAGCTTTTGTATGTCCTCAGTGCACTACTTTTACAGAAGACACGCAAAGGAGTTGGAGCAAGATAATATTACTGTTTTAGGGTTCACCTGCTCTTATATTAGGTGGTACTAAGAATTTTGCCTGAACATTTCTATTTCTATTCAAATTTACTTGTTTCAGTTTCTTTCAGACTCAAAAGTGTTAGGTAGCACGAACACAATAAATAAATAAGATGTAAAGTACAATAGTTTCTCGTAGCTACCCAATTACCAACCACACAGTTGTATTAGATGATGAAATATGAAGGGAATGATATGAGAGGAAGAAAATATCACATGCAATATTGGCATCAACCACCTGCCTCATCCTACGAGGAATGGATGCGGTCAGCCTCTGGAAACACACCGATGAGCCAAAACATGACCACTCCTTTAATAGCGTGTAGTCCCACTTTTGAAACATAGTACAAATTCCCGATGAATGTGAGACCAGATGCCTGTGCAGAGGTCAAGCAATTCCCGCAAATAACGGGATGGTGGTTTAAGGACATCCACCTGGCGCCAGGTATGAGTTCCAATGGGCAAAGATCAGGCACATTTGCTGGACAAGACATCACTGTGAGTACTCTACAATGTCCCTCTAACCACAGTAGCACAGTTCTGACCTTGCAACACGGTCGTTTATCCTGCTGGCATATGTCATCGCCATAGGGGGAGGCTTCACGCATGAAGCGATGCAGGTGGTCCGCAGTAATGTTCACGTTGTTCAATGCTGTCGTGATGCCTTCGGTTACCACCGCAGATCCCTTGCAATCCCAACTCAGTGTACACCCTAGCATAATTCAGTCCTCAACGGCGTGAATCTGTAGTCCAGTGGATGTTCCGTGCTGTGATTCGCTTGGATGACGGCGTGTAAGTACCAACCATCGACCTGGTGTAACAAGAAATGTGATTCATTCGACAGGCGACACGTTTCTACTGATCCACGGTGAATAGTCAGGGATGCTGTACCCAATGCCATTATAACTTACTATGTCGTTGGGTTAACACATAAACACGTAGGGGTCGTGTGGTGTGGAGCTCGACATTCAACAGTAGCCTTTGAACGCCGTGCTTCGAAACACTTGTGCCTGCACCATCACTGTACTCTGTCGTCAAATTTGCCACAGATCGCTGCCTATCCTAGATTACACAGTGGTAATTCGCCGACTTCATTGCCTTGTCGGCCGCAGTGGCTATGCGGTTCTAGGCGCTTCAGTCCGGAACCGCACGACCGCTACGGTCGCAGGTGCGAATCCTGTCTCGGACATGGATGTGTGTGATGTCCTTAGGTTAGTTAGGTTGAAGTAGTTCTATGTTCTAGGGGACTGATGACCTCAGATGTTAAGTCCCATAGCGCTCAGAGCCATTTTTGAACCACTGCTTTGTGATGAGAAACCGTGTGCAACACAATACGGCCTATTCGTTCTTTCACCATCACTCGATCATATTCCAAAGGTGCTCACTAGAGCAGTACGCCAACGGGCAACCAGGTCCGCCGTTTAAGAACCGCAGGGCCGTAACAAGTTGGTCGTTGTCGATACCGGTTATATCAGTGGCTCTCCGCAATTGTGGCCTGTGTTGTCTCTATAATGGCTGCCCATTCGCCTCTCTTACGCTTTCATTATTTCCTTAGGGCGTCACGTGCTCGCAACACCACGAGGAGGAATTCAACCTCGTGGCGGGGAAGTGGAAAAAATCTGTTGGCTCATCAGTGTATGTCTCATCGTCAGCGAGACTCTGGCTGGCTCTGAGTACTATGGGACTCAACTTCTGAGGTCATCAGCCCCCTAGACCTTAGAACTACTTAAACCTAACTAACCTAGGGACATCACACACATCCATGCCCGAGGCAGGAGTCGAACCTGCGACCGTAGCAGTCTCGCGGCTCCAGACTGTAGCGCCTAGAACCGCACGGCCACTCCGGCCGGCAGCGAGACTCTCCCATACATCCAGCACTATAGGCGGACGTCGTTGTCGACCAATGTAAGTTTATGTGACGTTTCATTTTGACCCACAAATTTTCAGTGTAATTCAACTTTAGCGCTCGAACAGGCTAGCCAATGAGGTAGATGTCAGCATGTTACGAAAACCATTTTTGGTCGATTCGACCCGCGTGAACCGGTGAGTGGCCTAAGCGGAACCGGATCACTTACCTGGGATAGCATACTGAATGCATTATACTGGAGTAGTGCCAGTACGCTACCTCTAGTGGCCTATGTATGCTGAGACATGCTGGCAGTAAATAATTGTTTGTCAGATACTCGTCTGTGGTTCAGTATGTTATCATTCATGTTCGACAAAACTCAGCTATGTTTGTGTTACACATGAAACAACACAATGTAAAAAAAAAAAAAATCGTAGATATTGAGGTGACGCGAACCTAATTACTTAAGTGAAGGTCCACGTCTTCAAACGCTGCCACATTCCAATCATAGAGCTTCCCTCTCACTTGTATATTCGAAACAGAAAATCTCGGTGTTTAAACTAAAAGTAATTGTAATCGTGTTATCGTGCCAACCATGCAGAATCACAGAAGATCAAGAATTTCTAAAACTAAAATCGTTACAGTAAGAAAGGAGCAAATACATTGCTAAAACTGTGTGCTGGCGCCTTTGTCAGTGTGTGTTACACAACCAAATGTACCCGAGCTTATCAAGTCAGGTGAACGGTTTTGTTTTGTCAACTGTACGTAGTGCGTCAGCGCATTTCTAATTTATGTGCAATCTTGACACTGTGATGGTGACGAAGTGTAGTGGCTCACATTTCACCTCAGCAATCAATTATTCTGGCGTCCTTAGGGATAATGAAATCTTTCAGCCGGTAGAGAATCCCAGATCCTCAGTACACTCACAACGATTGTAATTGATGGATCTCCAAACTATCGAGATCTTCCGCAATAGGGACACAGGTATTAGGAGCTGCTATTGAAGCATTCTTGTTCTCCACTCATCTGAAGAACTTTTTACTATAGTGACCTTTGCAATAGCTTCCTACATTCTTAGGCGAAAACTGCAAATATATTTTCTTCCATTTATTTACGGTCAATTTTATTAATTTTTGGGACACATTACGAGTTACTTATACAGTATAGGAGGCTTTGCGAGGCTCATGACAGACGGTTCCTGGGAGTGCTTTGTGCCGAATGACCTTTTACGTAGGCTGACCGTGAGGGCCGGCTTGCTGCTGGCATTTTACTGTTAGTCGCAAAGGTTCAGTACGAGTGCTCCACCATCTGCCCGTGAATTCTCGTGTCCTGTAGACCGGCTCAGCGTACGTCCTTCGTAGAGAATCAACTGTCCAAATGAGGGAAAGGATTGTGTTACGTATATTGGAATAAAGAGGAGAAAAATCCATAAGAATTCTTCGGTAAGATGTGGCCTCAAACGTAGAATTACGTTATCGATCTTGAATCTATTGTTTTATTTGAGAGGCGATGCATCCAACAGTACACGTACCAGTCGTTAACAAAGTAACGATGACATGCGAAGGAAAGTAATTACATTTCTTTAGACGAAACTTGCAAGAACTCCCCATTCGTACTAAACCTCCAGAAATGTCTCAATTTAGCTGGTGAGTCCGTACATGGTGGTATAAGGGGGGTACAGTATAACTTACCACGCTTTCCTGCTCGATTTGTGCGACGATTAAGACAGACTGTCCTTGACCTGGTTCAAATGGCTCTGAGCACTATAGGACTTAACATCTATGGCCATTAGTCCCCTAGAACTTAGAACTACTTAAACCTAACTAACCTAAGGACAGCACACACCACCCAGTCATCACGAGGCAGAGAAAATCCCTGACCCTGCCGGGAATCGAACCCGGGAACCCGGGCGTGCAAAGCGAGAACGCTACCGCACGACCACGAGCTGCGGACTCCTTGACCTGACTTAGTGAGACGCCGAGTAGGAATTCTTCGTACCTGGTATGTGGAGATGCTCTCATCGTTTTATGTTCCCTTGCAGTGCCGTAACAGAATCGCCCGAGTCTGAAAGTGCAATACTACTGTCTGTGTATTACGTAATGAAGCGTTAAGAAGTTTTTCCTTGCAAATAATTTTTACCCAGTATGCTATTATGCTACGTTTACTTAAGAAACATCATAAAATGTACTTGTTCACACCGATTTTAAGCTGTTAACGGCACGAGAGCACGGTCTATCGCATGAGTAGATCGAAAGGCATCCTATCGACGACAACCGACTGCGGTGCACAGTCTGTAGCTTGAGCATACAATTGTTATAGTTCATATGATATCGTACCTCTTCGGTTATGCCGAAGTTATACATTCATTCATTAATATCAACGTTTCCTGGCACTAGAAAATTACTTGAAGCCTGTGGACTCTTCCTAATGTCTGAGTGGCAAAAGGAAACTTTTATTACCAAAAATTTGTTAATAAAAATTACTTGATCTGCATCAGAATTCATGTATTTTCCCTACGTATGCCTTTGCTGACGACACGAGCGATTTCTGAATCGGCACCTCATCCCACTGATTCTGAAACCGCCAGATGGCCAACTGCCTCTGTTAGCCAGCGTGGGAACCTACCGCTCCGTTCTCGGAAAAAAATATCAACCACACAATTCGGAAGATTGCAATAGCCGACTACTGTCGGAATTATCGCACAATCAGCTCAATAGCTCATGCATCCAACTTTCTGACAAGACTAATACACAGAAGCATGGAAAACAAAGAACACGTTAGATTATGGTAGGTTTGGCTCTAGGAACGTTAAAGGCACCAGAGATGCAGTTCTGAGGTTGCGGTTGATACTGAAAGCAAGACTAAAGACAAATCAACACGCATTCATAGGATTTGTCGGCCTGGAAAAATCGTTCGAGAACGTAAAATGGTGCAAGATGCTCGAAATTCAGAGAAAAATAGATTTAAACTTTAGGGAAAAACGGGTAATATGCTATATGTACAAGAGCCAAGAGGTAACAATAAGGGTGGACGAAAACGAAGTGCACGGATTAAAAAAGGTGTAAGACTGGGATTTAGTCTTTCGCTACTACTCTTCAGTCTATGCGCCGAGGCAGCAAGACGAAAATACAAGAAAGGTTCAGAGGTTGGATTAAAGTGAAAGGATATCAATGCTAAGATTCTCTGATGACATTGCATCCTAAGTAAACGAGTAGAAAAATTACAGGATCTGTCGAACGGAATGGACAGTGTGCAGAATAAGGATTGAGAGGACATCGAAGAGAGACGAAAGTATAAGAAGTAGCAGAAATGAAAACAACGAGAAAGGTAACAATAGTATTGGTGACGACGAAGTAGTTGAAGTTAAGGAATTCTGCTACCCGGGCAGCAAAATAACCCATGACGATCGGAGCAAGGTTGACATCAAAAGCAGACTAGCACTAGCAAAAAGGGGCATTCCGGGCCAAGAGAAGTCTACTAGCATCAAATATAGGCCTTAATTTTTAGAATAAACTTCTGAGAATGTACTTTAGCAGCATTTGAGTGAGATGTGGGCTGTGGGGAAACCGGAGTAGAAAGAATCTAAGCGCATGAGATGCGGTGTTACAGAAGAATGTTGAAAGTGAAGTGGACTGATAAGGTAAACATTGAAGAGGTTCTCTGAAGACTCGGCGAGGAAAGAAGTATATAGAAAACACTGACAAAAAGAAGGGACAGGACCGTAGGACATCTGTTAAGACATCATGGAAAACCTTCCATGTTACTACAGAGAGCTGTAGAGGGTAAAAACCGTAGGGGAAGACAGAAATCGGGATACATTCACCAAATAATTAAAGATGTACGTTGCAACGGCTCTTCTGAGATGAAGAGGTTGCCATAGGAGAGTAATTCGTAGCGGGTAACAACAACAAAGACTGTAGCCCGGCTAAGGTTCGTGCCGAACGGAGCTCGGGTGATAGAAGGGGGTACGTCTTTCTACATTGATTGAACACTCTTTGTCACAGTTCATCAGTCGTATTGACTTGCGAGTGGTGACGTGCCAGTCTTTCGGCAACCCTGATGAGATGTTATCAGTGGGTCAGCGAACTGAAGATCCTGCTGCCCAGGGCAAAAGTCGATCACCCTCTGTGTCGAGGTGGGTCATGACAGCGTGGGCAACATATAGTCCTGAGGTGTCTTGCTGAAATATAACGAAACAGCTGTACAGAGGGCAGAGCACAGCCACCGCCCTTAACACACTGAAATGAAACGTCTACTGTCTAGCACGTGGGCTCTGAAAAAGACAGGTGATCGGGTTTCTTTTGTATCCAATGGCATGCATGGCGCCAGAAGTTGGTGTGTATGACAATGAAAAACGTAATTTTGCAACATTCCTTACCTTTGGTTTCTCCACACCCGGATACGGTTCTCGGGATACTGTAAGCAGAACAACGGATTGTCTGGAAGACGACGTTTTGATATTTCTGTGTTGAGTGTAGTCACCGGGCGCATGCAAAGAATTGTTGGAGGGTCTCTCTCTTCTGGCGCTGAAGGAATGCCGCAACAATGGTACCGTTGTCGAATTACGACAGGTACTGCTGTATGTCTCTCCTTCTTACAGGAGAGATAACACAACCTTAATTCATATAATCGACTTTCAAGTACAATTTATGAAATATAAATCTTGGGTAATCTTTCTTTGTACACAGACTAGCTAGGCGCTCACTGCTTCGCTATCACTTGCGTAGCAATTAGACCAAAAACAGTTTTATAAACTTACATCAGGCCTACCGAAAAACAAATGTATCAAAGAGCCGTTTCTTACATTATAGATGGTACAACATAATTTGTGCAGTTAAGTTGTTCATTCACAGTTCCATGCATGTCAGTCTGGGTTTGTTACACATTTCTTTCAAGGTCTGCAGTTTTAATGGACAGCACTGTGCCTGTCGAAATGTCATCACTAAACTAACATCCGCGGTTGTCTTCGAGTTGATTCCCTAGTACAAATTGTCCACTTCTTTATGTTATAGAAATGCCATTTTCGGAAATAGACGCCTGCAGATACCTTTGCAACCTGCCAGTATTAACAAAGAGCGGTACTATGTGTCCTCTTTTGAGCCATATGTTTTTATGAAAAAGTTCGTTTAACAAAAAAGCCGTACATTTTTAAACTCAGCCAGAAACTACTCGTCATTGCTACAACGCTATGAACGTATTGTCATCGCCAGTAGTGTCACACCACCTGTGGAATACAAATAGTATAGTTAATTATGTGTGTTGAAGGTGTTAATGCTTTTACTTGAGCGACTGGTGACTAGGTATGTTACCAAAGGACGGAGGAAGGTAAGAATATATCACCGCCATTAGGACCACAGTTAGTAGAGCAACTTGAGTCTTCAAATCAATCACCGGCTAAAAACACAGCTCTACCTTTTATATGTTAACGAAACTGTACTTACGTTTTTTCTTATTAGTGATCTTGTTCATTATTGCCTGTACTGTGATTCAGGCCGTCCAAATAGAGACATATAGCGGTTGACGTATTTATTTTCGAGATTATTATAAAATGTTTAATACGTTGGTGGAGCAGTTTCCTAAGTAAAACTTACATTTGAACTCGGCTGTGGTTCATTAACGCCTTATGTGAGCAGAATACATTCATTTTAAATATACGTTAACTTAGAAACATACCTCATTTTAAAAGACTGGCCATATATTCCTCAGTAAACAAAATCCTAATTGACATTTTGCTTACGTTTAGTAACGCACTTATTGTAATTAAACTCTAAGACTCCAAAATTTACTTGATATCAGCATAGTCCCACTCAATTAGCTGTAATCATAAGCGAATAATGTGACATTTTCCCTTTTTCATTTTTGCTATACTTCCTACTATGAATTAGCAAATATATATATTAGAGTTTATTATCCTTCAGTTGTTCCAACGACACAGTTGCTAAAAAGCTATTAATATTTTTCTGAACAGTGATTGTTTTGTATTATATTCATCAAATTAGACTGTATAAATGTTTTGTGAAGTGTTTGCACTGTCGAAGGAAGGAATATTGGGTTTAACGTCCTGTCGACATGGAGGTCATTAGAGATGAAGCACAAGCTCAGATTGTGTCCAGGATGGGGAATGAAATAGGCCGAGCCCTTTCCAAGAAACCGTCCCAGCATTTACCTGGAGTGATTTGGGGAAATCAAGGAAAACCTAAATCTGGATGGCCGGACGCGGTTTTGACCCATCGTCTTCTGGATTGCGAGTTCAGTTTGCTAATCTCCGCACCACCTCACTCGCTGTTCATTTGCACTGGTTATGTTCTCGGTTGTTGCAATGAATCTTTCAGTGGTGTCTCATTGTCAATTAAGTTCTTGTTATTGTTACATATCGCCGTACATTGTCACTTTTAACACATTAGCGGCCAGCCTCCTATATGTAGAACACTTGCTTTCCGTTGTTCAAGCAGTTAATACAGGGTAGTTGTGTGTCTATACAGGGTGGTCCATTGGTAGTGAACAGGCCAAATATCTCACGAAATAAGCGTCAAACGAAAAAACTACAAAGAACAAAACTCGTCTAGCTCGAAGGGGGAAACCAGATGGCGCTATGGTTGCCCCGCTAGATGGTGCTGCCATAGGTCAGACGGATATCAACTGCGTTTTTTTAAAATAGGAACCCCTATTTTTTATTACATATTCGTGTAGTACGTAAAGAAATATGAATGTTTTAATTGGACCACTTCTTTCGCTTTGTGATAGATGGCACTGTACTAGTCACAAACGTATAAGTACGTGGTATGACGTAACATTCCGCCAGTGCGGGGGGTATTTGCTTCGTGATACATTACCCGTGTTAAAATGGACCGTTTACCGATTTCCGAAAAGGTCGATATCGTGTTTATTTATGGCTGTTGTGATCAAAATGCCCAACTGGCGTGTGCTATGTATGCTGCTCGGTATCCTGAACGACACCATCCAAGTGTCCGGACGGTTCGCCGGATTGTTACGTTATTTAAGGAAACAGGAAGTGTTCAGCCACATGTGAAACGTCACCACGACCTGCAACAAATGATGATGCCCAAGTAGGTGTTTTGGCTGCTGTCGCGGCTAATCCGCGCATAAGTAGCAGACAAATTGCGCGAGAATCGGGAATCTCAAAAACGTCGGTGTTGAGAATGCTACGTCAACATCGATTCTACCCGTACCATATTTCTACACTCCTGGAAATTGAAATAAGAACACCGTGAATTCATTGTCCCAGGAAGGGGAAACTTTATTGACATATTCCTGGGGTCAGATACATCACATGATCACACTGACAGAACCACAGGCACATAGACACAGGCAACAGAGCATGCACAATGTCGGCACTAGTACAGTGTATATCCACCTTTCGCAGCAATGCAGGCTGCTATTCTCCCATGGAGACGATCGTAGAGATGCTGGATGTAGTCCTGTGGAACGGCTTGCCATGCCATTTCCACCTGGCGCCTCAGTTGGACCAGCGTTCGTGCTGGACGTGCAGACCGCGTGAGACGACGCTTCATCCAGTCCCAAACATGCTCAATGGGGGACAGATCCGGAGATCTTGCTGGCCAGGGTAGTTGACTTACACCTTCTAGCGCACGTTAGGTGGCACGGGATACATGCGGACGTGCATTGTCCTGTTGGAACAGCAAGTTCCCTTGCCGGTCTAGGAATGGTACAACGATGGGCTCGATGACGGTTTGGATGTACTCTGCACTATTCAGTGTCCCCTCGACGATCACCAGTGGTGTACGGCCAGTGTAGGAGATCGCTCCCCACACCATGATGCCGGGTGTTGGCCATGTGTGCCTCGGTCGTATGCAGTCCTGATTGTGGCTCTCACCTGCACGGCGCCAAACACGCATACGACCATCATTGGCACCAATGCAGAAGCGACTCTCATCGCTGAAGACGACACGTCTCCATTCGTCCCTCCATTCACGCCTGTCGCGACACCACTGGAGGCGGGCTGCATGATGTTGGGGCGTGAGCGGAAGACGGCCTAACAGTGTGCGGGACCGTAGCCCAGCTTCATGGAGACGGTTGCGAATGGTCCTCGCCGATACCCCAGGAGCAACAGTGTCCCTAATTTGCTGGGAAGTGGCGGTGCGGTCCCCTACGGCACTGCGTAGGATCCTACGGTCTTGGCGTGCATCCGTGCGTCGCTGCGGTCCGGTCCCAGGTCGACGGGCACGTGCACCTTCCGCCGACCACTGGCGACAACATCGATGTACTGTGGAGACCTCACGCCCCACGTGTTGAGCAATTCGGCGGTACGTCCACCCGGCCCCCGCATGCCCACTACACGCCCTCGCTCAAAGTCCGTCAACTGCACATACGGTTCACGTCCACGCTGTCGCGGCATGCTACCAGTGTTAAAGACTGCGATGGAGCTCCGTATGCCACGGCAAACTGGCTGACACTGACGGCGGCGGTGCACAAATGCTGCGCAGCTAGCGCCATTCGACGGCCAACACCGCGGTTCCTGGTGTGTCCGCTGTGCCATGCGTGTGATCATTGCTTGTACAGCCCTCTCGCAGTGTCCGGAGCAAGTATGGTGGGTCTGACACACCGGTGTCAATGTGTTCTTTTTTCCATTTCCAGGAGTGTATGTACCAGGAATTTCATGGCGACGACTTTGAACGTCGTGTACAGTTCTGCCACTGGGCACAAGAGAAATTACGGGACGATGACAATTTTTTTTTGCATGCGTTCTATTTAGTGACGAAGCGTCATTCACCAACAGCTGTAACGTAAACCGTCGTAATATGCTCTATTGGGCAACGGAAAATCCACGATGGCTGCGACAAGTGCAACATCAGCGACCTTGGCGGGTTAATGTACGGTGCGCCATTATGGGAGGAAGGATAATTGGCCCCCATTTTATCGATGGCAATCTAAATGGTGCAGTGTATGTTGATTTCCTACGTAATGTTCTACCGATGTTACTACCAGATTTTTCGCTGCATGACAGAATGATGATGTACTTCCAACATGATGGATGTCCGGCACATAGCTCGAGTGCGGTTAAAGCGGTATTGAATAGCATATTTCATGACAGATGGATTGGTCGTCGAAGCACCATACCATGGCCCGCACGCTCACCGGATCTGCCGTACACGGATTTCTTTCTGTGGGGAAAGTTGAAAGATATTTGCTATCGTGATCCACCGACAAAGCCTGACAACATGCGTCAGAGCACTTTTATTGCATGTGCGAACTACTCGCTGTTGAGAGGAATGTCGTTACACATTTGCCAAATGCATTGAGGTTGACGTACATCATTTTGAGGATTTATTGCATTAATGTGGTATTTATGTACAGGTAATCACGCTGTAACAGCATGCGTTCTCAGAAATGATAAGTTTACAAAGGTACATGTATCACATTGGAACAACCGAAATAAAATGTTCAAACGTAGCTACGTTCTGTATTTTAGTTTAAAAAAACCTACCTGTTACCAACTGTTTGTCTAAAATTGTGAGCCATATGTTTGTGACTATTACAGAGCCATCTATCACAAAGCGAACAAAGTGGTCCAACTAAAACATTCATATTTCTTTACGTACTACACGGATATGTAATAAAAATGGGGGTTCCTATTTTTAAAAAAAACGCAGTTGACCTATGGCAGCGCCATCTAGCGGGCCAGCCATAGTGCCATCTGGTTTCCCCGTTCAAGCTAGACAAGTTTCGTTCTTTGTAGTTTTTTCGTTTGATGTTTATTTCGTGAGATATTTGGCTCGGTCAAGACCAATGGACCACCCTGTATATCTGTATATTTATACAGACAATATTTCAATATTCCGCCGCTGAGTAGGCAAGGCCAAGGGCACATGATCGTAAGGTCGAAGCTGCAGAACCACACGCTTTACTGCATAATTTTTGTACACAATTACTTCTTGGTTTGAAATAGTAACAGAGCTAGGACTGATCCTTGAAGTGAGGTCTGTTGGTGACTAGCGGCACTGGCTTCAATGTCCTGAAGAGGTCTGTCGGTCAACGTATCACTGCGGCTTCTCTCGTCACAAAGTGTTATATTATGGATAAAGAACCCAGGTACATTGAAAGCACCACTAGAATCTTGCAGATTGACAAGCAGAATATGGACAGAGTAAAATGTTTGCTATTTGTTATTTGCTGTTTGCTATCCTGCCAGAAGTCGCATTTCTGATATGTATGGCCTATTAGATTTTTTCACAAAATGTCAATTTTCCCAGTGTATCACGTTTGTGTATAAGTCAGTAGCGTTTTTGTTTTGCTTTTTGATATTCCGATACCTATGGGCTTATTTATTGATTGCCATTGTTATGTATATTTCACTGTTGTGAGTTTAGATGTTATCATTCTATCATGTGGATATAGCGAGTGGAAGTGTGGACGCTAGAGAATGGAGTACCAAGTGGAGAGATCCGAACAATTCCGACACATTCTTCCGTTTAAGTTCTATAGAGGGGTGACAGATGCTGTGACAGCCAGAAATATTTGCGCCGTGTGTGGAGATTAATGACACTGGACAGAGCAAGGCAAGAAAATGATTTTCTCGTTTTAAGGAGGATCGTTTTAGGAAAAAAAACGAGACCAGGACGGCTGCGTGAAGCAATACTACTCCATGATCTCCATGATACTCCATGATAACGGCCACCACACGCTGCCAGACTGAGAAAAAACACTATACAGAAGACGGGTTGTGAAGTCATTCCGCTCCCATCGTATTCGCCTAATCTTGCTAATCTTGCACCCTCAGGTTTCCATCTTTTGCACTCTCTATCGGACAACTCTCAAGGAACTTCATTTCTGAGTGAAAATGCTTTCCGAATGTTGCTCGACGAGTTCGCCTCAAAACCACGTTATTTCTACAGTCGCGGAATCGAGAAGTTACTCCAGCGTTGGCAGACTGACTGTAGAAAATAGTGAGAGAAAATATACAGGGTAACAATTATTGAACTATATCAAATAAAATAGTCATAATGAAATAAAATTTTCATAAATTCGGTAAGGTTCGCGGTAGGACGTTCAAACTGCACTGTTGGTCACGGGGCATGATGGAATTAGTATGGTTTGGTTTAGCGAAGAAGCCCACTTTCATTTGGATGGGTTGGTCAGCAAGCAAAATTGGCGCATCTGGGGGGCCGACAATCCGCGTTTCGCAATCGAGAAGTCTGTTCACCCTCAACGGTTGACTGAGCGGTGTGCAACGTCCAGTCACGGAATAATCGGTGCGATATTCTTTCACGATACGGTAGCTACTGCCGAACGGTACATGAAGGTTTTGGAAGACGATTTCATCCCCATTATCCAAAGTGACCCTAATATCGACAGGATGTGGTTCATGCAAGACGAAGCTCGACCCCATTGAAGCAGGAGAGTGTTTTATGTCCCGGAGGAGCACTTTTGGGACCACATTGTGGCTCTGGGGTACCCAGAGGCCACTACCATGGGCCTCGATTGGCCACCGTATTCTGGGGATGGGAACACATGCGGCTCATCTTCGTGTGGCTGCATTAAAGACAAGATGTACAGTAATTGCTGAGCTGAAAGCAGGCATTCAGGACATCATCAATGTTTAGACACTTCGTCGGGTCATGCAGAATTTCGCTATTCATCTGTGCCACATCATAGCCAATGATGGCAGGCATATCGAACATGTCATGACCCAAATCTGAATATCTTACATGTTGAACAAAGTGTGTGGCTCCGTAGATTCTAACTAATTTGTGTTTTTCTTTTCATATAGTTCAGTAATTGCCAGCCTGTATTATTGATGACAAAAGTCCCTGTTATGTGTTTCTGTTGTGTTTATTAAACTTACGGAAAAACGCTACGAACTAATGCACCAACCCAGCAGAATCTTACAAATCTAAATATTTCGTTATCTTCTATGTTGGCTGGTGTTGCAGTTTAGAAGTGTGTTGTATATTAGATTTTTCCACAGAATATCATTTTTCCCAATGAATTGGGGTACCAGATCCCTTAGTTCCTGATCCAGGTGAAGCGTGTGTTTATGCCACCGCGACGCACTTCCCGGAACCCAGTGCACCACGCCTCGCCTCCACGCCAGGGGCTGCAATTTGTTTTTCCCTCGGCCCGGCGTTCCGGGGCGCCGCGGCGCGATGAGACGATAGAGCGCGTAGTCGCCGGCCGGGCATTGTGCCGGCTGCCGGCTGCTGGCGCCGAGAGCCCTCGAGGTGGGCGGCGCCGCCCCCCCCCCCCCCCCCCCCCCCGCGATGGGCGCCGGAGATTAGCCGTGTCTCGGCGCCGGTGCGTGCTGCGCGCCTCACCTCTGCCTGTCGTATCCAGTGTCGTCGCTGACACATGTGTCAGCCCGCCGATACGCCTTTGGATGACGTTGTCACCGCCCGACTACAGTACTTGCACCACTTTGTTGGCCCCCTGTGGAACATAACTCTGTGTACCTCCACTAAGGCAGAACACAAGGGGGAAGTCGATGATCAAACGTCGGGGATGCCCCGCCAAGATTAAGGCACGCTAGTTACTGTCAACTGTCAAGGATAATTATTACCGTAGTCCTGCTGTAATATTCATACACTCATCAAGCACAAAGTACAGCTCTACGAGGCATCGTACTGTGTCTTTGCCTTCCTCCGACCACTGAACTGACTTAACAGTTACAGGTTTTGACGCGACTTCTGAAGAGAGTGTAAATTAGCATTTTTCTCCATGTCAAGTTATTGCCGCATGTGATCCGTGGCACACTGAGGACCGAACTCTGGGTCTGGATTTCTTCCCTTGCATTTACCCACCGCTTCCTGGAGTCGCACAGACAGTCAAAATTTATTACGCTCATCACGAATTCTCGACAGGATCGTTGGTCTCACATCGAGCCTTCATAATCCCTAACTTTATATTGTCTTAAGCAGAACTTTGAATGGTACTCAAGTTTATGCAAAAACCCACAGAACAACCAAAATAAAACAGATTCGGTGTTGCATATATGTAGGGTGAAGATATGAATGAAAACTTGCACGAGGGCCGGTATTCGAACTTGGGTCTCCTGTTCACTGGGTAGATGAGTTAACCACTGTGCTCCTCTTACAGTGTGGCTTTGCAGAACTCCACGGACAACCCTAACACGTCTCCCTCTTCAATCCAAATTCCCATTCACTGCTCAACACACTTCTTTCGAGGCTGAGGTGCTATTCTCTTTAGCTGGAGAGATCCAGCATTGCTGTTCGAGTTTAGGCGAAGACCAAGTGTGCTGAGGCGTGAAAGTGAATTTGTACTGAGGAGGGAGGGAGCCAGTGTAGTTTGTGCAGTTGCTAAAGCCACTGTGCCAGTGTGGCGTCGTCGCTGGCACATCTGACTAGTGAGCACGTGACTTCGACTCAAATCCTGGGCTTGATGAAAATTTTCACTCGACGTTTGATTTTACGTATATCCATCATAGATGTTTGAGACTTGACTCCGTGTCAGTGCGATGCTATCTTACCAGCTAGGATATTTACAGAGGACTGTCTGGACAAGAGTGAACACGCTGAAACGGTGTTTTAAGGAGATTTTTAGTTAGTTATTTTAGTATTTTTTTTAACGTTATGTCTTGTAACACAACCTCGTGATGTATAATTCTACTTAACTCTCCGCATTTTTCACAAATCTGAGACTGACTGTGACCCCTACACCTATTCCTGCTCAACTGCTTCGCATGAAAACTCTTTAATAAATAATAACCTAAAAATTATGTAATAAAAGTTGCTTCTGGTGTGGCATAACACACACTTTCGGCCGCTATATAACACTGATTCGAATTTGCCGTTACTTTCTACATCGATCTTTTTACATTCATCTACTTCATCAGATTTATTCGTGTAGTTCGAGTTTACTTATTTAATTTCTCTTCCACGAATCATCCACAGCTTTACTATCTTATGACTGGAAGTCACAGCCTCCCGTTATTCACAGTGATATAACAGGTTTTGTTGCAAAGCCTAACTTGAGAGCACAAGTAATCTTAATTTTGGCACTTTTTAAGGAAAGCTTTTTGAAGTTTAGGAATTTCGGTCGAAGCACGAAGTCAAAATGCCTCAGCACCAATAACTAGTTTTACTTAAAAGACAATGAGTTAATTACTAAGAATTAATTAAAACCGCGATAGAGACACGCTGATATCTTTAATATTTACTTTGCCTACACAAAATCTAATGACAGATTCGCAGTCCTTTGGTCTATCGGAATCATCCGGCCCATATCACAATAACACTGTAACATCGACGAGTACATATTGATTTAAGGTAACTACACATAGCCTAAATATTTGTAAATATCTACGGTTTATAAATGTTAAAACCTTACGAATTAATAACAGCTGACTGTTCCTGTACTACTAGAACACATCATCAGCTTCTCTCGCGAGATATCCCATCTTTTTCATTGGCCATCATCCATAAGTGCAGTGGCCATAATCAGCTCTATCCGAAATGAATCATCGAAGCCCTGATTTTCAAACAAAAATGTCTCTATCTCACCCTGCATATGGTAACACTAACTCGGTACCACATTAATGTAGATGACTACTTGATCACCGAATCAAATTTTTACCTTCCTAATTTATAACATTCACTTTGATGACGTTGGGACTAGGAAACTAGTAATTTAAAAAGGAGCACGGCTAACTATGATGTTTATTAACAATGTCTACCATAATCGACACTGGACTGGGCAACAGAATTATCGAACATTAGTTCACGTCACTGACAGATATGAATTCCTACCAGAGTGAAAACTGAAGGAAGACGTTTCATTGTAGTGTGGACTATGTGCCGTAAGAAAAGGATACTACATATGAGTGGAATGTTAACCATGCAAGTGTGAGGCATGCATGAATTAGGGAAACTGACAGAGAGCATTGATACTTTAGCAGAAAGTACTACAGAACTTGTAAGATACCATCATGGAATGGCTAGTTAGAGCACCTATAATTAAAGCTTTGATAGGTAACAGGATGGATCATTCTGGGACCTCGCTTTTCTGAAAGAACGAACAGGACCATTATGTGAGCTGAAAGAATGACTTTAAATCTATTCAATAGTTACATAATCTCCCAAAGAGTAAAGTTGATATCCTGCGGTAGATGTTAACTATACCGCGGGCTAAATTTCTTCCCCAACCACGCTTCAAATTACATGTTGATTACCATTTCAACCTACAGACTGAAGCGGCTAAGCGCAACAGTCAACTCTGTTGTCTTCCACCAGCAATATAATAAATTTTCTTGCAGTTTAACAAAAGTGCCCTGATTCGTTCCGTGGCACTTCACATGGAAATGTCCGCTATATCGCACGCTGCAGCTTCGTAGACTTATTCAGAGCGCAGGAAACAAGACAAGAAAACTAACAATACCCACGCATGGTTTATATAGTAGGATTTAGAAACAAAAGTAGCCGCGTTAAACCCTCTTTGACTTCACTGAAGCGCTACTTTGCTGCCGACGTTATTCTGATGAGAGATTATATATCGATACTTCTAATTAAAAGTATTTCAATGCTATAAATTATTATCGATATTATAGATCACCTCTCTCCTGTATGAGTATGAGCCTGATTATATTGATCTTAATTAAAAGAGCGGTTTATAGGCAGTATGAAGGGAAAGATTTGTCTGACAGAAGAGGAAACAGGGATCGATACAGAAGAGAGAGGTTCTGACATTAGAATCAAAATTTAAAAGAACTTTGGAACAGTTACAATCAAATAAGGCAGAATGGCTGGATAACACTTCACAGAATTTCTAAAATCCTTGGGGGAAGAGACAACAAAATTACTACTCACGTTGGTGTGTAAAATGCACGAATGTGGCGACGTACCATCTGACTTTCGGAAAAATATCATTCACACAATTTCGAAGAATGCAAGAGTTAACTAGTGCGCGAATTAGGACACGATTAGCTTAACAGTTTCTGCATTCAAGTTGCTGACAAGAACGATAGGCAGAAGATTGGAAAATAAAATTGAGGATATGTAAGGAATGTAAAGGCACCAGAGAGGTACTCCTGACGTTGCGGTTGATAATGGAAAGAAGACTAAAGAAAAATTAAGACACGTTCATAGGATTTGTCGACCTGGAAAAAGCGGTCGAAAATGTAAAATGGTGCAAGATATTTGAAATTCTTAGAAAAACAGGTGTAAGCTATAGGGAGGGACTGGTAATATACAGCCAGGAGGGAATAATAAGAGCGGACGACCAAAACCGAACCGCTCGGATTAAAAAAGGTGAAAGACAAAATAAATGGCTCTGAGCACTAAGGTCATCAGTCCCCTAGAACTTAGAACTACTTAAACCTAACTAACCTAAGGACATCACACACACCCATGCCCGAGTCAGGATTCGAACCTGCGACCGTAGCGGTCGCGCGGTTCAAGACTGTAGCGCCTAGAACCACTCGGCCACTCCGGCCGGCTGGTGAAAGACAGGGATGTAGTCTTTCGCCCATACTGGCCAATGTATACAACGAACAAACAATGATGGAAATAAGATAAAAGTTCAAGAGTGGAAATAAAATTCAGATTGAAAGAATATCTGTGATAAGATTCGCTGATGACGCTGCTGTCCTGGGTGAAAGTGAAGATGAATTACGTGATCTGCTGAATGGAATGAACAGTCTAATGAGAACACTAAATAGACCGAGAGTAGATCGAAGAAAGACAACAGTAATGAGAAGTAACGGAAGTGAAAATAGTCAGAAACTTAACATCAGGATTAATTGTTACGAAGTATATTTAAGGACTTCTATCGAGGCAGCAAAATAACCAAAGACGGACGAAGCTAGGGTGACATCAAAGGCAGTCTCGCACTGGCAAAAGGAGAATTCCTGCCCAAGACCACTCTACTAGCATAAAAAAAGGCTCTGAGCACTATGGGCCTTAACATCTGTGATCATCAATCCCCTAGAACTTAGAACTACTTAAACCTAACTAAACTAAGGACATCACACACATCAATGCCCGAGGCAGGATTCGAACCTGCGACCGTAGCGGTCACGCGGTTCCGGACTGAAGCGCCTAGAACCGCACGGCCACACCGGCTGGCCTAGCATCAAACATAGGATCTAATTTGAGGAAAAAATTTCTGAGAATGTACGTCTGTAGCACAGCATTGTATGGTAGTGAAACGTGGAACAGAAGAGAATCGAAGCATTTGAGATGTGGTGCTACAGACGAATGTCGAAAATTAGGTGGGCTGATAAGGTGAGGAGGTTCTGCGCAGTATCGGAGAGGGAAGGAATATGTGGATAACACTGCCAAGGAGAGGGTATATGATGATAGGACATCTATTAAGACACCAGGGAATGACTTCCATGGTACTAGTGGAAGCTGTAGTTGGTAAAAACTGTAGATGAATACAGAGCTTGGAATTCGTTCAGCAAATAATTGAGGACGTAGGTTGCAATTGCTGCTTGTGAAATAAGATATTGGTACAGGAGAGGAATAAAACTAATCAGAAGTCTGATGACTTAAAGGAAAAAAAGTACTGCAGATGTTATTCCCTGATCTCTTCACACATGTGCTGTTATCTTTTCCCTTCTTCTTCTCAGTGCTGTCTGTATGTTCCGTCCTAAGACGATTCTGCGGAGAATATTCTCATTCCTTATCCTATAATTCGACTTAATATAGAACAATCTTCTGTAGCACCACATCCCAAACGCTTCTATTCTTTGCTGTTCCGATTTTCCCATAGTCCATGTTTCACTACCATTGCCGTGCTTCGAACGTAAATCTACCGAATTTCCCTCCTTCAAATTACAAATAGACTTTTTTTGGCCCAAGGACACCTTCTTCCCCTATGCTAGTCTGCATTTTATGTCCTTTATTTATGTCGTTAGCAAGGTAGGAGAAATCTTTTACTTCGTAATTACCAACTTTGGAGTTACTAGGCCATGCACGGCTCATGTTCATCCCATTAATTGTTTGTCATCTCCTATTACAGTACTGCCACCTCGTTTTCTTATTGCATTTACTGGCGTCACTAACTTCCTGCCTTACTTGCCCGTGAGTGGCAGCAGCAGCGCTTATCGATAAGCGCGCTATCGTACCATCTCTGGAGCGACCGGTAGTATTTTCGGGTCGTCGTGTGTTAGGTAAGGAGTGAGTGGGAGACGCACAAGCAGTGCAGTCGCGACGGAGCAGAAGTCGCGGACGGACCAGCAATCCAGTCGGTCGGTTGGCGTGGAGCAGCAAGCAAGCCCCCGTCACGCGGAGTGCTAAGAAGCTCGTCGCCCACCGATCTTGGACATAAAGGTTGAGTCCTCACTTAACTTACTATCGAGCCTCAACTGTTTACATTTCTTCCTTTGATCATGGTTGTCGCTTTTGGGACATTCCGGCGAGCAACAACGTGCGTGTATTTAAATTGGCTAAGATTCCAGCCGTCTTCCTATGGAATTTAACTTACTTTACTCCCTGTTATGGAAGTTCACCAGCGGTATCTTCTGCCTTGTGGCCGTTGACGTTCCGGTTATCTGCCCTGGTCGTTGACGTAATTTTAAGCAGTGTATTTTTCTCGTCGTGTTGTTGCTGTCCAGCAGGGAGTGTAGCTCGACAGCTCAGGTGTCGTTGGTCATTGTGAGCGTCAATATTCCGTGTGTCGTGTATTGAAATCTTGTGGTCGTTTTGCTGGTCGCATGGAGCGGAACTGATCTGATTGGTCGGTTGGCTGTCTGTCGGTTGGATTGCCTTCAGATTAAGAAGTTGTTGGATAGGCTGCATGTCTCACCTAAACGGGCGTCAGTGTTACAATCCCAGGCCGACCCCTGGAAACTTCGAGCGCCGTTCCTAGTGTGTTATGTAGTAATTTCCCTGTTCGAATAGTAGCTATTTTGTTGATGTGTGGCTTTCAGCCGAGTATCAACATCTCTTAAATTAATGTTCTTGTTTTGCCCTTAAGGTATGAGATTGTTATATTTTTATATGGGGCATTCTACCACATTTTACTGGAGAGGTTTTAAGGTAAGGCCTCCTGCCTTTTGGATTGAACCTCTTTCTAGGCCTTAAGCTATTAAACATATTTTGTTGATATGTGGCCTTCAGCCGAATTTTAATACCTCTTAAATTAATGTCCTTGTCTTTCCCTTAAGGCATGAGATTGTTATTCTTTATTTTATATGAAATGTTTTAAGATACGGCCTTCTGCCCTTTAAAATTGAAACTCTTCTTCTAGGGCTTAAGCCGTTAAACTATTTGTTGTTGAACGGGCTTCAGCCGAGTATTAATATCTCTTAAATTAATCTTCTTGTCTTGCCCTTAAGGCATAAGATTGTTATCCTTTTGAATGGGGCCTTTAGCCCAATTTGCATGAAATGTTTTTAAGATAAGGCCTTTTGGGTTTTGGTTGAAACGCCTCTTATTGCTTAATATGCGACCTCCAGACTAGTTTCATTAAAATTAAATTCCTAAGGCTTTCAGCCGATTAGATTGAAGATTTAGAAAATATTCTTTGGTGAAACCTCCAGAAGAACCTCGTATTTGAATTTTGCTTAAGCCTTGTGTCTTGGATCTTGAGTATGACCTTCTGCCGATCTAAAGTTAATCAAAGGAGGTCGATTAAAGTTTTGAGTGTTTTGCATCCTTGATGTAATATTGTGTGTTGATAAATAAAGTTTGTACGTTGAGTGCAACTGACTGGAACTCATTTCGGCCCCTCTCCACAACCTAATTGGGTCTGTCCTGATAGCCCAGGCATTTCAGTTACGTTTCTCGCTATTCTCATTCCTGCTACATTTCATAATTTTTTTTTCTTTTTCCGGTTTACTGTCAGTCCGTATTCTGTAGTCATTGGACTGATCATTCCATTCAACAGATCCTGTAATTCTTCAACACATTTAATGAGGGTAGCAATGTCATCAGTGTATCCTATCAGTGACACCCTTTCACCCTGTGTTTTAATCCCACCTTTGAACCATCCTTCTGTTTCCGCCATTGTTTCTCCTGTGTAAAGAAAAATTTGGAAATTTGTGGTAAAGTCTTATGGGACCAAACTGCTGAGGCCTTCGGTCCCTAAGCTTACACACTATTCAGTCTAACTTAAACAAACATACGCTAATGACGACTCACACACCCATGCCCGAGGGAGAACAGGAAACTCCGACGGGGGGAGCCGCGCGGACCGTGCCAAGACGCCTGAGACCACGCGTCTACCCCGCGCGGCTCTGTGTAAAGACTGAATAGTCTTGTCTTACACCCCGTTTAATCCGAGCACTTCGTTATTAGTCTTCCAGTGTTGTTTATCTCCTCTTGGTTGTTGCAGATACTTTATAATACTCGTCTTTGGATATACGTGACTCCTATTTATCTCAGAATTTCATACGTATTGCACCATTCTACCTTTCCTAACACTTTATCCAGGCCGACAAAGGAACGTGTCTTCATTTTTCTTCAGTCTTGCTTCTGTTATCAAGCGCAACGTGAAAACTACCCTTCCAAAAGCCAAACTGACCGTCTCCTAACAGACCTTGAGTTTTCTTTTCCACTCTTCTGTACATTATTCTTGTGAGCAACTTGATGCATGAACTGTTAAGCCGATTGTACAATAGTTCTCGCAATCAACTGCTCTTGCTACCTATGGCATTGTGTGGATAATATTCCTCCAAAAACCTGACGGTAGGTCGCGAGTCTCGTAGTTTCTGCACACTAGTTTCAATAGTCGTTTAATGCGCACTTTCAAGTGATTTTAGAAATTACGATGGGGTGTTATCCATCAAATGGCTCTGAGCACTATGGGACTTAACTTCTGAGGTCATCAGTCCCCTAGAACGTAGAACTACGTAAAACCAACTAACCTCAGGACATCACACACACCCATGCCCGAGGCAGGATTCGAACCTGCGACCGTATCGGTCGCGCGGTTCCAGACTGTAGTGCCTAGAACCGCTCGGCCACCCCGGCTGGCTGTTATCCATCCCTGCTTCCTTATTTGATCTAATGTTTTATGTACCACTTTTAAATTCTAATACTGGATCACCTATCTCTCCCACATAAAATAGATTTCTTTTATGACTTCATCGGAGAGTTCATCCCCTTCATATAGGCCTTCAGTGTGCCCATTCCACCAATCTGCTCTGGCGGACAGTGGTATTACCAATGCACTCTTAATGCCGCCAGATTGTTTTGGCTTTTCTACATCTACATCTACATTGATACTCCGCAAGCCACCCAACGGTGTGTGGCGGACGGCACTTTACGTGCCACTGTCATTACCTCCCTTTCCTGTTCCAGTCGCGTATGGTTCGCGGGAAGAACGACTGTCTGAAAGCCTCCGTGCGCGCTCTAATCTCTCTAATTTTACATTCGTGATCTCCTCGGGAGGTATAAGTAGGGGGAAGCAATATATTCGATACCTCATCCAGAAACGCACCCTCTCGAAACCTGGCGAGCAAGCTACACCGCGATGCAGAGCGCCTCTCTTGCAGAGTCTGCCACTTGAGTTTATTAAACATCTCCGTAACGCTATCACGGTTACCAAATAACCCTGTGACGAAACGCGCCGCTCTTCTTTGGATCTTCTCTATCTCCTCCGTCAAACCGATATGGTACGGATCCCACACTGATGAGCAATACTCAAGTATAGGTCGAACGAGTGTTTTGTAAGCCACCTCCTTTCTTGATGGACTACATTTTCTAAGCACTCTCCCAATGAATCTCAACCTGGTACCCGCCTTACCAACAATTAATTTTATATGATCATTCCACTTCAAATCGTTCCGTACGCATACTCCCAGATATTTTACAGAAGTAACTGCTACCAGTGTTTGTTCCTCTATCATATAATCATACAATAAAGGATCCTTCTTTCTATGTATTCGCAATACATTACATTTGTCTATGTTAAGGGTCAGTTGCCACTCCCTGCACCAAGTGCCTATCCGCTGCAGATCTTCCTGCATTTCGCTACAATTTTCTAATGCTGCAACTTCTCTGTATACTACAGCATCATCCGCGAAAAGCCGCATGGAACTTCCGACACTTTCTACTAAGTCATTTATATATATTGTGAAAAGCAATGGTCCCATAACACTCCCCTGTGGCACGCCAGAGGTTACTTTAACGTCTGTAGACGTCTCTCCATTGATGACAACATGCTGTGTTCTGTTTGCTAAAAACTCTTCAATCCAGCCACACAGCTGGTCTGATATTCCGTAGGCTCTTACTTTGTTTATCAGGCGACAGTGCGGAACTGTATCGAACGCCTTCCGGAAGTCAAGAAAAATAGCATCTACCTGGGAACCTGTATCTAATATTTTCTGGGTCTCATGAACAAATAAGGCGAGTTGGGTCTCACACGATCGCTGTTTCCGGAATCCATGTTGATTCCTACAAAGTAGATTCTGGGTTTCCAGAAATGACATGATACGCGAGCAAAAAACATGTTCTAAAATTCTACAAGAGATCGACGTAAGAGATATAGGTCTATAGTTTTGCGCATCTGCTCGACGACCCTTCTTGAAGACTGGGACTATCTGTGCTCTTTTCCAATCATTTGGAACCCTCCGTTCCTCTAGAGACTTGCGGTACACGGCTGTTAGAAGGGGGGCAAGTTCTTTCGCGTACTCTGTGTAGAATCGAATTGGTATCCCGTCAGGTCCAGTGGACTTTCCTCTATTGAGTGATTCCAGTTGCTTTTCTATTCCTTGGACACTTATTTCGATTCAGCCATTTTTTCGTTTGTGCGAGGATTTAGAGAAGGAACTGAAGTGCGGTCTTCCTCTGTGAAACAGCTTTGGAAAAAGGTGTTTAGTATTTCAGCTTTACGCGTGTCATCCTCTGTTTCAATGCCATCATCATCCCGTAGTGTCTGGATATGCTGTTTCGAGCCACTTACTGATTTAACGTAAGACCAGAACTTCCTAGGATTTTCTGTCAAGTCGGTACATAGAATTTCACTTTCGAATTCAATGAACGCTTCACGCATAGCCCTCCTTACGCTAACTTTGACATCGTTTAGCTTCTGTTTGTCTGAGAGGTTATGGCTGCGTTTATACTTGGAGTGGAGCTCTCTTTGCTTTCGCAGTAGTTTCCTAACTTTGTTGTTGTACCACGGTGGGTTTTTCCCGTCCCTCACAGTTTTACTCGGCACGTACCTGTGTAAAACGCATTTTACGATTGCCTTGAACTTTTTCCATAAACACTCAACATTGTCAGTGTCGGAACAGAAATTTTCGTTTTGATCTGTTAG